>NC_135023.1:15417708-15722352 GCF_051020955.1 Megalopta genalis
ATCTCGAAGTATCGTAAACAAGTTCGTAGATCGAGGAATGCAGCCTCATTTAAACGTGCAGTGTGCAATGTAACAGTAAACGCAACTTCAAACGCGTCTTTCTCGAAACGGTATTATTGTTGATTCGCTGGCAACTGTGAAGATGTCTCATTATTGTTTGAACTGTAAAAAAAAGCATCTCAGAATTTAGTAAGACCTCGTTTTTTACTCGAACGATAGTTATGCCAGTGCAGATGAAACACGTCTTCGATCGTTTAAAAACAATTTCTTCCGAGACACTTTAATGAAACTGCGATGTATAAGAATGAAAAAAATCAATATTTTTACTCTAAAAGAATATAACACATTCTTGGAACGTATAACAATAAACCTGCAACGTTTGAATAAAAATATTGAACACTCGAGGTACCGTGATCTGTGTCTATTTTGACCCGAAGCATAAAAATCGTTACATAAATACCTACTTTCTGAAGCCTAAATAAGAAGTAAAATGTTTAGAGGATGTACTGTAAAAGCTATGCTGAACAAGATTGCTAATTAAAACAAACAATTCTAGATACAGCTAGCCTAAAATATTCCGAAAAATCACCTGTTCTTTTCACGAGGTATCAGCGAGCTTTTTGCAGAAAATTAGAGTATTTCATTTAATCAAATTAAAATTGCAAAGCACAGTAGCATGGCGTCGAGTTACACGGATCCTAATAGTATTCGGAAGATATAATGGATAAGTGTGCAAATTAATACGTAACCATACAGTGTGTTCATTGATTACCGAAACCGGCACCATGCTAGTTATCCAGCACTAATTCATAGATACGCTAGAGAACGCCCAGGTCGATAGTTTTCTATACGATAGTTTAAATACGGGTCCGCTCGAAAATTGCTGTCGATTGAATGCACTGGGCGTGATCGTGCACGTATGGTATCTTTGCATGATTGAGTAGATAACCGTCGTCGGTCGTTTAATCGCGTCCAGATTTCTACCTGATGTCACGTCTGAGTGATCTACAACCACTGTTGCGATAAATAATCTCGTCCGCTGTAAGGCTCGTTTTGTAATCCGGTTTCCGTCAACGAAGAACGTTCTCGCTTGTTGAAAATCACAAGCAACTTTGTGACGGAACTTACACAAAAGATCGCGGATTGCTGTCCGGCGGTATTGTTCTTTTGCATGACATTGCTGGGCCTTAGATCGTCGCGGCTCGAACTGTACAAATGTTTCGGAACCATTTCGCTGGAAACTTTTTCACCGTCCGTTTTTGCATTCAAAGAGCCTAGTGATCCGAAAACAATCCCGGTCGCAAGAATGGCGTTAACGAATGACGCAGCACGCTACAGCAGCAATATTTTACGATGTGATAAGAAAGCTAGTATCGTGATATCGTAAACGTGTTCTTTCCTTGTTTCAAAGACTCCGAAAGACACGGCTTGCAGCATCGTATCGCTGGATAAGAAACATGTGCACTTTCGGGATGCGAAAACTTTCGGGAAATTGCAAAATCTAAGATATAGAAGAGTGTGTAATGTAAACAATGAACAGCATTCTAGTTATTCGTGCAATTCGAATTATTTCGAATTAATATTCCTGTATTGTCCGAATGAATTCTTTTTAGACGAATATTTTTTATTCGATTATTCGTTATCCCTCATAAATTATTCTATCTATTCATTCGAATTTACTCGAATTTATTTTATTATTTTATTTTGAATTATTCGCGTAATTCGAATAACTCATTCGATTCTAGATAGATTGTACAATTATTTGGATAATAATGCGAATAAAATTGTCAACTGTCCTTGTTTTTACGTAATTTTATAAGAATATATTTATACGAATACGTTCAGGAACCATTCAATTTCAACTGCAATATTACAAATAATGGCGGCAACCTGTGTGTTACAATCGCGTGTTAGTTTTATTTTGAATTATTCGCGTAATTCTTTATTCGGATGACTCATTCGATCCTAGATAGATTGTAAAATTATTCGGATAATAATGGGAATAAAATTGTCAACTGTCCTTGTTTTTACGTAATTTTATAAGAATATATTTATACGAATACGTTCAGGAACCATTCAATTTCAACTGCAATATTACAAATAATGGCGGCAACCTGTGTGTTACAATCGCGTGTTAGTTTTATTTTGAATTATTCGCGTAATTCTTTATTCGGATAACTCATTCGATCCTAGATAGATTGTAAAATTATTCGGATAATAATGCGAATAAAATTGTCAAGTGTCCTTGTTTTTACGTAATTTTATAAGAATATATTTATACGAATACGTTCAGGAACCATTCAATTTCAACTACAATATTACAAATAATGGCGGCAACCTGTGCGTTACAATCGCGTGTTAGTTTTATTTTGAATTATTCGCGTAATTCTTTATTCGGATAACTCATTCGACCCTAGATAGATTGTAAAATTATTCGGATAATAATGCGAATAAAATTGTCAACTGTCCTTGTTTTTACGTAATTTTATAAGAATATATTTATACGAATACGTTCAGGAACCATTCAATTTCAACTGCAATATTACAAATAATGGCGGCAACCTGTGTGTTACAATCGCGTGTTAGTTTTATTTTGAATTATTCGCGTAATTCTTTATTCGGATAACTCATTCGATCCTAGATAGATTGTAAAATTATTCGGATAATAATGCGAATAAAATTGTCAACTGTCCTTGTTTTTACGTAATTTTATAAGAATATATTTATACGAATACGTTCAGGAACCATTCAATTTCAACTACAATATTACAAATAATGGCGGCAACCTGTGCGTTACAATCGCGTGTTAGTTTTATTTTGAATTATTCGCGTAATTCTTTATTCGGATAACTCATTCGATCCTAGATAGATTGTAAAATTATTCGGATAATAATGCGAATAAAATTGTCAACTGTCCTTGTTTTTACGTAATTTTATAAGAATATATTTATACGAATACGTTCAGGAACCATTCAATTTCAACTACAATATTACAAATAATGGCGGCAACCTGTGCGTTACAATCGCGGGTTAGTTTATATATAACTATAATTATGCCGTGTGTCACATCGATAAGTACTTTCGCCGAATATAACATGCTTAAAGATTTAATTGGAGGCCGTGGCAACGATTGAACGACCCGATGGTTAACAACAATCGCAACTAGCAATCCCATTGATAATAACGTCTCGTAATTGGACAGCGTCATTGAGAATCATTTCTGTACAAACAATGCATACCAATTACAAAGCGTCGTGTTTGCCCCGTAGAATGTTTGCAGAAGATATGACCCGGAGTTTTCGGAGGAGAACGAGCCACGTCGGGTTTTGCAGGCCCGTGTCGCCGGAATGGAATTTGGAACTCTCGGTTCCATCGAACACGACACTCGATAAGAGATTCTTACATTTTTCACCGTCCGGTCGATCTTTCCCTGGCCGATTCACTCGCTGGGAATTATTCCTTTCCAACGAGAATTTAACAAGAAGAATTAGTGCCGTTAAGAACTCAAAGGACATTTCTAAAGGGGATTAATCGGGACGTGATTCAAGCTGAGATTTAAAGCTACGATTTTAATGTTCCAGCGGGGAGCAATTATACAGCGAGTTTCATGAGTCAATAATTCGTGAAGCGAATCCAAGAACTAAGTAAAGAAAAGATATTGCGCGGCGGATAGACTGAAGATTACGTACGGTACTTCTAACGGACAAATGTATTTACAGTTCGGTATGGTTGTAGTGGAACATGCTTAGATCGTTGCAGAAGTCTTACAAAAAAAGAATCGAATTTTTCTTCCGCTGTATATAAATTAATGGACAGAGGATTTTATGCGTTTATTGCAAGAATTGATAAGAAAAATAAAAAATAGTGCATATGTTGTAAGATTTTGCGAATATATACTGTTACATTACTTCTAATTGATTAAAACTATTCAAAGAGAAATACGTTTTTACTTGAGTATTGTTTTATGCCATTGCTGAACAAAGTTCTTATTTTGCATACAGATACTTTGCATAAAGCACTGCTATTTCTAATTATTACCAATTGATATTTCATAGAATAATTTACGATTGATATTTCATAGAATAATTTGCAATTAATATTTCATATTAACGATTTACGATTGATATTTCATAGGATAATTTATAATCGAAATTTCATTTAATTCTCATTGATATTTAATAATAGATTAGGAACAGCGTAATTACCAAGAATTGTGGTTAATATCAATGACTAATAAATTGAACAGCGGAAATATTGTTTGCAGGACTATAATAAAGTATTGTGACATACAGAACTATAGAACAATATTCGATCTATGGATTTAATACAGCACGATAGTACGCGAAAAAAATAATAAATTACGCTATTTTTAAATGCGCAGTAAAATTGGATGAAATATTCAAATATGATGCAGCTTTAAAAATAATTGTCGATGCACGAAGACACGAGGTACCGAGACTTTACCATCGATTTCGCAGGCAAATATTTAGGAGTCAAATATACGCAGTTGCCTAAGGTTCACACTAACTTTATTGGTCGACGCAGTAGTCCGTGCCAAAACAAACATTAAAGTTAGTAGATGCATTTCAAGTTTTTCATTTATATAAAGAAGTATATCGAAAATCTGGGCTGAAATAAGAATTTTGTTTCCTGCTCGAAATGCACTGAGAGATTAAACTCTCGGCTTCTATTCTCGAGGAATATTTTAGAGGTACTCTAGCAAATTCGTTCAGAAAGCATTACTTGCCGAATTAATGATACTAATAGAGGAACTAGGTTAACATTACACAGAGAATAGTAGAATTTTATGAGGGCTTTTATTTTTGTAAAAGCACGAACGGTGTCCTATTTGTTGTAGATCGTGCGACTTGGACGGTAAGAAAATCTCTGAACACCCAGTGCATTCGCTATTTCTTGAACTTTCTTATTGAAGGCGAGCACCTATGAAAAATGTGCGAGGAGATTCATTCAGAGAGCCTTTAGAAGTTCGTTGAACCGATTCTATTGTATTTTGTCATCCCTGGTATCTTTTTCTCTCTCCGTGCGAGTGCCACGTCAACGGCAGAGGGAGACGCGTTTTTTATGACGGCAGTAATAATGTAGGGAGCCTAGGAAGAAGAGGGACTCGAACCCGTGATCTCTGGCTAGATCCTCCTATTGGCCGGCCATATCTTTATCACCGCGTACCATCCTCTCGATTTTCCTAAGTTTTGTGACTCTAGCCGGCCAAGATTTCGGCAATTGATTTCCATATGTGCAAGATCAGGTGCGAACGAAATCAATTTCAAGCGATTTCCCGTATCATGTACTCGTATAATCTATAATAACAGCGATTTCACTAAAAGTATTATGATAGCGTTTGTTTAAACAATTTCCCGGTAGAACAACGGGAAAAGGAGAATTTGTTACAGTACAAAAATGAACAGTATATTAATTAATAATATAAATTATGTTATCATACGATCATAAATGATGTTATTATAGGATTATAAATGATATTATCGTATAATTATATATGATATTATTATAGAATTATTATATATTTATAATTATTATATAATTATAATATCTTTAAATTAAACGTAATTCTTCTCAACCTATTCCATTCAATTTTCATGAATTATTTTATAAAAATCAGAATGAGGAACATAGAGAATTCACGAAGTAGAAAATTCTTTATGAGAAAAGCATAGAAGTAGAAGAATTAAAATATAGATGAATTAAAGAAATAGAAGAATTAAAATATAGAAGAATTAAAGAAATAGAAGAATTAAAACATAGAAGAATTAAAGAAATAGAAGAATTCAAGTTTGTTAATGTACATATTTTCTTGTATTAGAAAAATGTGTAAACACCACGAATGCATGAAGATCTGCAGTCTAGTTATACTTATAAGATGCAACTAAGGTGATTCTTTGTAGAAAAATAAATTATTAGTATACGTATACATACTTCAATAAGGAGGAGTAGAAGACTGATAAAACAATGTATATTATTTCCCAAAATACCCCTTAACGTATGAAATCGAGTAAACATTATTATACTGAGGGATTAGAGTAATCGCTGTTATTTTATTCATCCACTTAGCTAGAAAATATAGAAGAAATTCTTCCATCGAGTTCAACCTTTCACACTGAATCTACCGAGCCGGATGAAATTATAGACTAGTGAATAGAAAATGATTCAGTAAATTTTTCAATCCAAGCATCCGTTATAACAAAAATGGCGAAAGGTCTGAATAAATACCGGATATCGTTATGAAGTATCATACCTAAGTAACTTTTGGAAATACTCTGTATCTGGAAGAAAAATAAATATGGAAATCATCAAAAATGTGCATTAAATTGTGGACAGCACTCTAACCAAAGTAGTTGCAAAGAGATCCTATATTCATTAACCTTTCGCGCTCCGAAATATATTCTTCCTTTTATTTTAGAATTTGCTATAACGCAATTCAAGCGTACTAATATAACTTTACAACCTAACTAGAACTAAATATACTATAATTGTTCCACCTATCACGTAATTGCGTAATTTATTCATGAATACAATGCGAATTATGAAAACAAAGTATTAATGCAAAAATCAATGTCGAGTCTGACGCGACGTAGGACCCCAAATGGTTAACAATTTATACAAGTCTATGTATTCAATCTCACTCTTACTTCTGAAATAAATTTCCTCCTAAGAGCTTGCTAGAGTGAATCGAATAATTTGGAAAAAATGTTCATACTCGTTTCAGCGGACCGCCTGATTTATCAGTCTCGTTTAATGCCCGCTAGCTCCAACGATTTCTTGCCCATTTTCGCCGGTCCATCGAGTATTCCATTTTCATTGCGAACACGTAAAGTGCAATCACCTGATCTTTATTCTCGATCCTATCGGTGGTGGGAATCCCAGGGAGGAGAGCACGGTCGCCGTAGATTGCTAATCGTCCCAAGACTCGGGCTAACCCCTTTGTCTCGTTGGTTCTATTAACGCGCACTCGTAAACCGAAATTATTCCCAGCTTGACGTTCGCCACGCGAAACGATGTTTGTTCCGGTTGTCGTCGCCGTGTCACGGAAACTGTCTATTTATCCAGATACCACGGAACTGCCATGCCGGTAGCGGGGTCGCGCGTATCATTTACGACAGGATTGAACCATTGCCAGTCGATCCATCGATTTCGCGTACGCCGTACAAACGGCAGAAGACGGTGGCGCGCGACGGAGTCCGCTGACGTATTCGGCGGTCGATATCCATCCCCGGTATCGAAAGCCCCGGAGCTGATCATCGAAAGGAAATCTCCGTTAGGAGCAAAAACCGTCTAACCTCGAGAGAAAGAATTACGATCGGCTCGCGGCTATTGAACGTCCGATAGAAACGTATATTCCGGCCGTCTCCGCCGGGATGAGATCAAATCCGTCAGCAGGGCGAGCCACGGCATTTCCATAGCTATTCTTAAGAAATAGCCGCACCCGGCTCCGAGACGAGGAAAAAAGACGGGCGACGCGCGAAGCAACTGGTTGCAAAAACAGAGGGAACGATCGCCCTGTCGGGGACGATGCCGACGAGTTGATTGGAGTGACCTGCCACATGCTTGGAAACTGGAAACTGCAGCGTCTTCGATTTTATTTGAATAACGTGAAGCCTATCGGCTGTTCGAACTAATCGCGAGAACCGTTTGGTTAACGGACCGATGCTAAGTCGCAGTGCTGGATTATCTCGACTGGTTCGTGAGATAAGTAGTGTCCACACTACTACGGGTTTCTATAGTGTATCGATCGCCTTAAAAGTGTTCGCACACGCGGTAACTTTTTTCAAATTGGACTGAATGACTTGAATTTTTGTTAGATGATAGGGGGACTTAGTTTACTAGGGAATAACTAAAATGGTACTTTTTTAATTTTGCTATTACTTGGAATGACAAAAAAATATAAAATTCTTGTCTTCTCATTTTTTTATGTGAGCCTATAACGAAAATTTCAAAAAATGACTTTCGTATATGCGTGCTGAATATTTGTTCGAAATTGGTTAACTCAGAGTCAAGCTATACGCGCTGAAAGATTTAGAAAACTTCAAAAAGCAGATTCCTTACAGTTTTTGGCCAAAAGTGTCAACAATCGGGACAAAACTGGGACTTTCGTGATTTTTAATTATTATTTTTATTATTAGCTAATAACAACGTCAACCGGTTTCGATGACATCTTCAGCATGCACCTAAGTGCATATTTTGAAGTTTTTCGCTATGGACTCAGATAAGAAACTTGAAAAATGTTTTGTGTTGACAATCCAAGCAATAGCAAAACTAAGAAAAAGAGCATTTCAGTCATTGTGTAGTAGACTAGGCCTTTTATATCGTAAAAAATCATTCAGGTCGTTTTGGAAGCATTTGGATAATGAAATTATTACATGATCACAGAACTAGATTAAGTCTTGATGGGTTCATAGAATAACAAATATTGAATGACGATCATCTTATACTAAGTTAATACTCTCAATATTATATATTCAGAAAATACAATATATGTTCGAAGTGAACTCGGATCGTTTTAGATAGCCTGGAACATTTTACTTCGAAAACGAAAAACTACGGCTTGAAGTTAGCTAGAATCAAGGTGAGATAGGTCAGAACTCTTTATAAGCACTTTGAGAAATGTAAGCGGTACTTGGAAGTATAATCAAACATTGACCAAGCAGATCCGAAGCTTTTATGAGTATCTTACCCAGCAAAAAAAAACGACGTGCCCGAGCAAAATTGCAATATACAGCGCGTTACAACGAAAATATTAAACTTTAGCTTTCGCGTCAACAACTCTAGATAACTGCATAAAAGTTTCAGCGTTTAGTATGAATGCCCCGAGAAGTTTTAATTGCCTATGAAATTTTGAGAATGAGTTATTACAAATTATCTTGTTCACAGGTGTAACGATGCTTGCTGTTGTCAGACAATGTAATTATGTCAGCGATTCATTCGAAAGAAGCATTTTAACACGTTGTGCAAAATAGACATTTCCTTAGTAAAGAGTATATTTTTAGTCGGTTGTTTTTTAAAAATTATTATTTATTTCTTATTAATTTAATGCAAATTTATTACCGCTTTCAATAATTTTGATAAATCAAAAGTGCTATAATAATATTAATAATATTTTGTATTAGGTCTACCGGACAGTTCAGTCCGTTTGTGAAGCGAAAGAAAATAATAAATTTTTGCAAATATCATTTTTGAAAATATACAGTCGGCGTACAAAGTATTTTCACACCTTTTAAAACGGAATAACTTCTTTATAATTGGACCAAGCGATCTAATTATCGCCAAAAAATTTAGATTGCTTGATCCAGTTATAAAAAAAGCTATTCCAAATGAACATGTGCACGCGTATCGAAACTTGAAATGACATTATCGGGCAGAACATTACGGTAGACTTAATATTTCACTAATTATATTTTGTTAGAAACGCATGCAATTTACAGTCTGGTTTGTTTCGTTCAATTTGTTTCATTCAATTTGCACGATATTATGATTGATACAAGTTGCAATATTTTATGAAATACATACTGCAATCGACGGTACGTTATATCGTACGATATAAAACGGCATTTAACCACTCAAATTGACTGCATCTGGTGAGTACATATCGAATTCGATTCCATTTCTAGAGTTCATGCAGAGTGAGCATGAAAGCTCCACAGCTTTGCAATAACTGAACTGAATGAAATGTCTTTCGTCAACATCGGTCTCGAAATCGATTCTCTTTAAATATCATGAAACGCGTTATTAATCATTCTGCGGAATGAGGTTAAAATGTTATCCAATAAATTTTCCGAAATGTACAGAGCTACACGTCAAAGCCTTTTGACAGCGAACAGTTTCTAGTTTCAGTGGTATTCTCACAAAAGTACTGAAAATGCGACATATAAAATTTCTCTTGGAGCATATTAAAGTAACGGATTATCATGAATCTGTGTAATTAGTGACACCGAAAATCACGTTTTGCATGAAAGAAATAATTTAATGACTAAACGTGAAAATTCATCCTTAGTAATTCAAGCTTCTAAGCCAGATAATTCAATCGTATCAAAATACAGCCATGCACACGAAAATACTGAGACGATCCCTTCTTTCAAGAAAACAGGAGAACCGTCTTATCAAGAGAAGAGCAAACTGTCGCAACTCGTATAAGAATTGGACACTCCGAAATTCACATTTATTATCAAAGGAATCAGCTGCGATATGAGGAAATTGAAATACACCAATTACTAGACTGCGGATTTTTATACAAAATAGAAATTGCCTGCCTCAGTTGCAAGAAATAGACAGTAAATAGAAATTTTAGAAATAGACAGTAAATAGAAATTTTTTTAATTTTGATAGACAGTAAATAGAACAATTTTAATGGACTAAAAATTCTATATTAACACTTTTCAATTCCTTTCATGTTTCTATTATTTTAAATAAATAAAATTACACAACAAGCCACCTAATTTTAGACTGCCTAAGATAGAATGTTCCACGCCGTAAACAATTAAAGAAAATCTCACCGACAACAAACTGGGACTATAATTGATAATTCTCGTAATCTACTGAGATTCATCTCAAAGAAACGAAGTATTACATTAGAAAATATAACTGGGAATCACCAGATCAACGCTGTTAATAACCTCGTAATGATTTTGGCGTATAAAACTGATACTTAAAAAAGAAAGAAACGCATTTTTATTCAATTTCTTTCTCTTGCAATTGGATGAGAAAATTTTTGCAGCTCTTGCATAAAGATCCGCAGTCCACCTTAATATCCTGGCAGTCGCTAATATTCGTGTCCGTTAAATTTTGCTCGAAATATTAATCGCGAGTTCGTCACGATTTCAAAGAGAAGGAACGAGAAACGGAATATTTTTTGCACGTAGCAAGATCTATCACGTTTAACACCTTTTCACTGTCACGATAAGCAAACGTACTTCCTTCATAAAACGTCCGGAACTCTGAAATCGCGAAACTGCTGACAGGCGTTTCCGAAATCCCCGGGCTCTTGAAAGCGTTTCTGTTTGAGAAAGTTGTTCCGCGAGTGGAAGAAGTGGAATTCAGTCGGGCACAAATCGGCAAAATATAAGCGAGGAGATAGTACTTTGATACCCCCGGTCGGCGAAATTTTTGCGAGCTCATATTTCCGGCATGCGGTGTACCCCGTTGTTTTGCCGGATGTGATTACGCTCGCAATCTAGCAGGCTGCATGCGGAATTAATCCACTAGAGTTTCCTCGAACTAAGTACTACTAATATCGCCGCACAGTCATAACCACGGTGCTCGATCGGATGCTGGAGAGACAGTAAACACCGGCAGACGTCGGGGAACGCGCCGTTGATAAAATTGCACAGCACCTGGCCAACGAAGCTCGACGATATTTTTGTCATCCATACTCGAACGACTGCCGCTTTTTCAACCGTCTCGACGATTTTCTCTCCACGAGAGACACGCTCCGCGAGAGAGCTATCTATACACGGGTTCGATCGACACTGTTTTCACCGAAATCAAATTCGACGGAAATCAACTTGCATCGACGTCCAGTGGCAACAAGTTTTACGGAGGTCGTGCTGCGAATTCGGAACGTACGAACCCGATATCAGATAAATTAATTGCAAGCGCATCAAATTCGCCGGGGTAGCTATTGTGTATAAATTACTTTTATCTGTAATATGCAAAATTACGGAATTTTATGGAAAATTAAAATTGTCTGCATTGATTGCACGGTTCGATGGACGTTCTATTTCTTTTCGGAATCGTTACAACGAATGTAACATAATACAACAATACGTTCAAATTCTTTAAACGTTTCCACTGTTTCTTTAATGACAAAAGCGGCGCGAACGCTGCGAAGATTAATGTTTCTGTCACTTGCTAGTGCTAAAGTTGAAATTGGACAGCGTCCTATATTAAATACATTACTGTAATTGCAGATAGAACAAAGGTAAAATTAATGTTTATAAATTCTCTGGTTTTTTAACGAGTATTTTAACAAAACACAATTTACCAATTTACTACGATATTATTCCCCTACTTCATCAATGTCATCCACCGTCTTATATAAGCTCCTTCATTTTGACTCGTTAATTGATTGATAATAATTCTCCGGTATCTTTGCACAATCGAAAATCGATATTGCTTTTGCATCTGTATTGCGAATACAGAGCATCAGATTGCTGCAGAATTTCTGCAATATTTTTATTAACTCCGTCAAGAACGTATCGACAACTAAAAGGAAATAAATAGTGTACATACATACATATATATATGTATGTATGTACACTATTTATTTCCTCTCTCTCTATATATATATATATACACGTGTCTTTATTAAATTTACAAAAACAACACAAGCTAGTGATCGGTCAACCCGAACTGGAAACAAGCGCACGGAATAACAGGAACCGTGCAACAATCCAATATCGATTGACTTCTGGGGCCACGAGATTTAACAACAAAATAGCCGAGTCTCTTTCCACAAATATTCGGTCGGTTTGTAAGTTCCTGCAGTTTCAAAATCGCACGTCGCGCGTCAGTCATAATTAGACTGCGGATCCTTATGCAAAATGAAAGTTGTCCGTGTCGACTGCAAGATGCAGGGACTTCGCAAACAATTATTTCCTTTCACAACATAATATAATGCTACCTTTAAATTCTTTAAATATCTTCACCGTTTCGCTTTTGATCCACTCATGTTTCTCACGAATGCACAAAATCCGCGGTCTAGTCGTTACTAACAAGCCTGAACATTTACGATTCAATCGTGCAGGAAAACATGTCGGAGACGTTCGTTCTTGCGAACTTGACACTCCACAAGCTAGTGGAGCCAGTTACTGTGGAGTGAGTTTTTTTTCTGTTTATTATTTAATACAAATATTTAATACACCTTATTCGATAAATATAAAGCTCATTATGCCCGAAAACCAAAGGCATCACACAGAAACCGGTTCCGTCAGGTAAGTTTCCGAAAAATTTGCTCACACCTTGATCACACTTTATTGATCACACGAAACGAATGAGTAAACAATCTCACGAGAGGAGAGAATTATTACGCGGGTAAATTCACATCGAAATTAAAACCGCGCGAACTTACGGAGCCGACCTATCAGTATGAAATAAAATCTCGATTCACAAACCCCGAACTGTTTCCGCCGTGCTCTCCTAAATCGTCCGAGATGGATACAATAAGAATTCGCAACGGAGAAGAGTCCGCCGGCGATCTCATCGCTCTGAAATCAAGAGTACGCGTTCGAAAGCGGAAGGAGACGGCTTGGCACGGCGGCGTCTCCGCGGCCGGCGAAAAATGATTAAAAACGGCAACGAGGAAACGGCGGGACAAGTTGCCGGGTACGAGCGGGAGCGTCTACTTCAATTTCCAAAATTACATTCCCACGCTTATCTTCCGGCGACAGAAGAAACCTTGGGTAACCGGATTGCGCGGCGCTGGGTAGCCGGCGCCGATTTTCGCGCGCGCGGACACATAAGCGGAGTAAACTTGTTAACGGAAGCGTCGGCCGTTTTGGCAACGTGAAAATTGTCCGCGGCGGCGGCGGCGGCACTGCGACGAACCGAGCCGCCGCTGTGATTTAGCAAAACCGATATTAGGCTGCAGTCGAGCCATTCGAAATTGTCCGCGAAAGCGAAAGCGGTTTATTTGTGTCGGACGATTCAATGCTGTACCGATCGCGGCAAAATGCACCGATGCACTCGTTTCACAACACGTTCTGATAGTTCACCAGCCCGTTTAATGGCCGAGAAGAGCGACGCTCGCTGGATCTCGTGTTCGTTACCGTACCGCCGCGTTTTCGAAGCAACCGCCTGTTTAGCTGCTCGAACTTAAGTCATACGCGACGCTCCGAAACGTGTCGGAACGACACACGGGATCCTCCTTCAATATGAAACTCCAGCTCGATGCGAATTCCGCAATCTGCCACTCACAGTTCAACACGTAATCCTAAAATGCACGACGTTGGAAGGGCCGCGCGCGCGATAATCCCCGAAGAAGTCAACGAAACCTACGAATCGGAACAAAACCGGGAACACCTCCTGAAGTTTGTCGAAACTATAGGCATACGGGGTGGAATCTAAGCGTTGGAAAAGTCGTTGATAACGATTAGACTGTCGATAAGACGTGAAAGATTGAAACAACGAGATGAAGACGCTTCGAAACATGTCCACGCTGTTTTTCTAGCGTTTCGAATTATCAGCGAAGTATCCAACTTTTAATGTTTTCGGACGTTTACTCCTCAAAATCTTCAGTAAATCCTCTTTCGCAGCTTTCCAACGAGAAATAATTACCTCTGTGGGAAGGTTTTACGCAACGAATCCTACGCGTGAAGCGTTGCATAGTTCTTGCACCTAGACAGAGCAACGATAACAAAGGGAGCCGTGTATAGTCAGCTTCTGAATTTCTTTATTGTGCTTGGTTAAGTGTTCAAATATATCTAACCCGTTCAGTGTAGAACAACGATGTATCGTTGTTGAGTACGCTGTGAGAAAATGTTGTTTTCATAATATTTTCAATAAACAACAGTTTCGTTTCTTCTTCCTTTCTGAATTTTCTAATTATCGTGTTTCACAAGATTTTCGTAGTTTCTTTTCGAAACTGAAATTCTTCAGACTCTTTCGGCCGGCGCAAAGAGAGTCACAATAAGGTCGTTGTTTGGATTTTCCAGCGTTCCCTTCCTCGAATGTTTCCTTTCGACTCGCGTGCCATTGAAGCACGTCGACTCGAGCTTATTCAAAACAACGATCGCGCGACAACTCCGAGACACGGAGCACGTCATTAAATTAGAGAGAAAAGGTATAAATTTAATCCCGGGGACACAATAGAGGCGACTCCTCGCATTATTTGTGGCGGCAGTAGCAAGAAACGATATCCTGGCGGCTGTCTCCATCGTTATAGTGTTTCAGGTCAACTGAATCTCGTCGATTCTTCGCGCGGCGCGTCTGTTTCACGCAAAACGCGATATCGCGTTTCACGAGTGCCAGCGAAAACCGTCGGAAGTGTTCGTTTCCCTCCTGTTGTTGCGTTCGTACCCAATTTGAACGGCCCTTATCGCGACACAGAACCTGGAACGACCCTCTGGCAAAAGTAATTTACCCACGTTTCGCGGTACTCCGACGTGAACGGCGAAACGATCACGTGTAAAAACGGCTAGTTAGGCGAGAGAGAAACCGTGATCAGGTGTCCCAGCGATTCCGGCAGCGAGTCGAATACGATCGGTTTAAACGACGAGAAATGGAAAGGTGACAAACGATATATCTACGAGACATCTGCATCGAGTGGCGATAGAGCCGGGTCCGAAAATCTCGAAGACTCCGGCGACTCCTCGGTTCTTCACAAAGTTCCGAGGACACCTCGCGGGCTCTCGGCAGCTCGGCGTCACATCACTTTACGATCCTGGTCGTAATCTTCTGCCTAACTTCCCTACAGGGTCGGCGGGGGGGAGGGGGGAGCACGGGGTAGGGGGGCGAGCGACGAGCGTCGAGGAGGCGGTCCATGCACTGGCACGACGAACAAACAAAACGTGAACCGCGTGAAAAGTCGAGCGAAACACCCGGTACGTGTCGATCGTCGGACACGGAAGGGTCTCGACGTACAACAAGCCGTGACGTATCGTAGGGACGGATCGAGGGCCCCGGGGTTCGGATCTCTCGATCCTCGAGGACACCTGGCGCAGCTCGGGAATCACGCGTGGCGATCACTTGCTCGAAAACAACGTAAGGAATTACATTCCGCTGGCCGATCGTCGGCCGCCTCTCGTACTCCGGGCATCTGGTTCACTGGCGCGTCGTTGCACTGGCCCCCACGGTCCGTTAATCACCGGACTAATCACCAACTTAATCAGCCACGTACAACTACGGGCATATATCACCACCGAGCGAACGTAACGAGAGGTTCGAGACAAGGATCGGAGCCGTCGCGCACTCGGCGACCGCCGCGGCAAGACTGGGGTCTGCTACCCGGCCGGGGTAGCTGCCATGGCAACCCGACCACCCCCGAAACCTTCCACACCAGCCGTCTCCCTCTTCCACGGGCTTTCCGCAGTCGCCTGTTCTCTTTCCAGGCCTCTCTTTCCATCCATCCAGCCGGAGCACACGCTTTCCTCGCGCACCCCCTCGAGCCTACGACCACTCTCTCGCGCAAGCTCCAACCGCTGCCGGAGGAAAAGTCGCAGAAGCTCGTGGCCTCCACTCCTGGAGATCCTCCGATCTCTGCCGCGCCGCGCTGCTCTTCTCCACTATGCTCTGCTCCGCTCACCTCGGCTCGGCTACCAGGCTAGAGAGTCTCGTGTGTCTCTCGGCCGGCCTTCCTTCGATCGTTCGTCCCTCGGTTCGGTCGTTCGTTCTCCTGTACCTGCTTCCGTCAAGTTCGTTTCCTCGGTCTTTCTTACGTTTAGCGCTCCAACAATCGCCGTCGTTCGTTCACTCGCTGCTCCTGCTACCTGTTCTGACGGTCCAGCTAGGCTGAACCCAACGAGGCGAAATTTCGGGGAGTACCGAGAACTTGAAGAAGTTCGGGGATTGAACGAATTCTTCGGGAATTAGATCTGCCAAGGCAGTGGCTAGGTCCGTTTTGACCTAGAGCATTTAAATCGTTCGCTTGATTACTCAATTTTCGGCAGTTAAGTGAAATCAATTTGCTGCAATGTTAGGAACAACGGGAAGGCTAATGAGTCGGCAGGACGTTTGTTAATGAATACGTTTCGAGAAATTGCTTAATAAAGTTCAGAATCGTTGTAAACATCGCTGATGATACAATTGTGAAAATGGCCCACCGTCCGAGGGTTATGTGAATGATGTTAAGAGTGTATTCTAATGTGAACGGTGGTCCTTTTAACTTCTTTGAGATCTTTTTGTGAATCGTCAGGTATTCGTTTTCATCTTTGAATCCATCGAGCTTATAAAAACGAACGAATCGAAATATATTTTTAACAACATTTTTAATTCACATAACTGATCTATTGATCCTAGAAGTAAAATTAGCTAGATTTTGAGTTTGTATTTTTTAAAGAAGACAGATCTTCATCGAGTATTGCTGCCATGTTTTCGCGAATATTTATTTTCTAATTATCGTTTACAATTCCTTAATTATTGTGACAATATTTTCCTTCGGGAATCGTATATAGAACGTTGCAAAATAACATGGTCACGGTGTCCATATTTACTGTTTACGAAACAACAAAACGAGGAAACAGTTGAACACCGCAAAGCAATCGTAGCGACGTCAAAAATTAAATTTTCCAACGAAACCAACATCACGTGCTATTTGTCAATATTGAGACAAAATCAATTTGTGAATTATGCTAATGAAAAAACGACTTCGAACTTCTCCTGGTAGCTAATTGATGCATGGACTATTGGGAAGTATTTATGTAAAAATTTACCACTTTATGATCTCGAGGATCGTTTAATTTGCTGCCAAGATCGTCACTCTGAGCAGATTAAAAGTTTGTACTTGACGTTTTAATGGACAGTGATTGAGAGAAGGTTAGATGGAATTAGATCGACAAAAATTCTTTTTGCACGTTTCGTTTGTGGCTTATCGCGGTCCCAGTGAATGGCAATTGCAAGATGCCTAATAAAAGTGCTGTAAACATTTTTATGTGGAAAAGCTATGATTAACGTTAGTTATTTTATATTATACGGGAAATGTTCGGTCACTGGGGATGTTCATTCATTGGATATAACAATCTACTTTTCTTCTCCAGTTTTTCTGTAGCCAGAAAACGCCTAGTCAGGTTTAAGATAGATTTGGGCTAGTAATTCACGGTAACATGAAGGTCTGTGTTAGATCTGGAATAGATTTATAGGTGAAGTCTAGGTCAGGCTTGGATTAGAACAAGGCGAGGTCTGGGTTAAGCGTGTGGATGGTGGTACTAAACATACTTTTGACGACACGTACAAAAATCATTGAAATCAGCGAAATTAATACTAATCTGTGTAATTACCAGACTGCGTATCTTTATGCAAAATAAGCACTTTGTTCAGCAATTATATAAAAGAAAAGTTAAATTGAATTATATTTGTTACTTCAATAGCTTTCATTCTCTTGTCAATGTTTGCAATAAGTATATTAACCCGAGAAAGATAACCTACGTCGCAGAGGCGCCTGCGAAATAAACATATTGCTATCTAATTTTTCATAGAGGTCTAGTGATTTAAGTTTAAAATTACTTAAAATATAAAAAAATATAATATAAATGCATTTTATTTTTACAATAATGCCAAACCTTTAAAATGACTAGATTAACTTAAATATCCATTGTTAGTATAAAATTGACGCCTTAGAAAAGCATGCGCCTCTGAAGCGTATGGTTATCTTTTACGTACGTTGTCATATGGTTATCTTTCTAGGGTTAAACAATCATTATAGGGATGATACCTGTTTGTAAATAATTGTCAAGGATAATTTTTATTTAGGAAATAACATCGAATTCGTATCATATGAAAATTTGCATCATCGCTGACTATTCGATGAAAATAGTAATTTCGTAGGCAAGGAAAAAATCATTTTCGCCGATAAGAAGATTACTTATGACGAAGAAATGTTATCTGCGGATGCCGTCATTATGTACAGATTCGCAGTCTAGTAATTGCGTTTACATAAATAATCATTATAACGACGAGCAGCTTAATGTGGAAATGATGAGTAACATTGAAATTGAACACTAAATTGTGGTAAAATCATAAAGCTTCCAACGAATTTCATTATAATTAATTTACAATCTGTTCGGTTTTCCGCTTGGTTGTTGGATAACATATGTATCTGCAGAATATGCGACTATGTCATGCAACAAATGAATAAATAATACACATCGAGAATGTAGCATCCATGTAATATAATTATTAACGGTGTTATTATTATATTATTCTTTAAGGAAACGTTTAAACTTTCTAAAATAATGAAAATTGCACTGATCCCTAATCGTATACTTACCAAAATAGAAAAGTCGTATTAATATGGGTAAACAATTTAAGTCATTAATTGGATCTTAACATTTTTTCAGTACGTTTCTGAGATTGCGACAAAAAGTAGTTTTCCGATAAATTGTATGTTATAATTTCTATATTTGATATTTATGTATGCATTTGACCTGCTTTATTTACGTAACATTTAAAATAAAAAGGTTGAGATCATAACATAATCTCGTTAACTAATCTCGTTTGAAAAAATTGAGCTTTATTTTCGATTAGATTATTATTAGTGAAACCTGATTCGCTGGTGTGTCGGATCATTGACGCCCGTTTCCACTTACCGAATATATAAGCGCAGCAGTTTCATGGATCGAATATTTTGGAAAGTAAATATTGCGTAATTTTACGCTGCACTTCCAACTTAGCCTTTCACGCGGTTAACCAGCCCGCCGATTCTTGCATCGATTACAGCCTGCATAAACACTTTCTGGTGACTTACTTCGTTAAAGTAACGAATCCGTTCAGAACTTCCTGGCTTGTTTTGAACATTATCATACGAAACGACAACGCAATTTCGGGGAAGTTGCGTAGCGGAAAGTGGAGACTTGTGAGTGGCAGTTCTCGAGACGTTTCTATAAAAGAATCCGGAGAATTTCAACCTGGAAGCTAACTAATTCTAAATGTCTCGACCAGCAAACAATACTCGAAAATCCCATTATACTTTACGCTGATAAAACGTACCATTAAATCTTTTTTCATTTCCGCCGCGGCAGGCATAATCGAAAACATGAAATACAGAGATTTTAAATAAAAATTTATAAATATTATTGAACACTGAAAAATTGAAACATTTTTGCACATTGAACGTAAACATTTTGTACAATGGAATCTCAATTTAACGAAATGGCTACGGACGCAATATTCGGGAAATCGAATGGAAATACACTGATGCAAAAAGTTAACATTTATACAGTGGGTAAAAAATGTATTCGGACACTTTTCGAAATGGAATAACCTTTTTGAAATTGGATCAAGCAACTTGAACTTTTCGGAGATGTTAGGGGGACTGCACAACGTAATTTTTTAATTTTGTTTGTTATTCCGAGTACATAATAGCAAAATTAAAGAACAAGATTAATCACTGATTATTTAAAAAAAGAAATATAATCTCTAATTAAAATTTTATTTATTGTACAATAAACTAGTTCATCTAACATCTGCAAGAAATGTAAATCATTTAGTACAATTTTAAAATAATTATCGTTTTAATACACTATTTATGCATTGTATGCATGAATTCGTAGATTTGATTATTTCACGAACAATAAAATTCTTCTTAATGTTCTGGACAATAGTAGATAACGAATTACAATAATATTTTCCAAATATACGTGTGGAATATTACTTTACCGATGATAGTTTTAATTAAAGCGCCGATTTTTGTTTCGAGATAATAAAATAAATAATAAAATATACAAAATTAATGTACATTTGAAATAAGGTTGCTCGCACTTAATAAATTGAAAACGTGTGCAATAACCGCGTTGTTGTTCGAAGCACAACCCCCTGCCGGAAGTTAAGACAAATAATCGAGCGTTATTACAACTCCAGGACATTCCGGATGCTTGAAGCATTCGAGGCTTTCAATAATTCTAAGAACTTCCATTTTCAGGAGTTTCCATTGCAACGGGCTTGTAAGACGTTTTGAGACTCTTCGAATGTTGCTCTGTGGCTCGAGATGACTTCAGACGGTTTGGAGTGCGCTAGTTATTCACTTCGCTAAAGATATTCAATGGAAAGTGTAAAATGTTGAAAGCAATTTCAAGTGTCTTGGATCAGCAGTCGGATCGTTGTTGCCATTAAATCCACGCACTTAACGCACAATACAAATGCTAATATTCATTTCTGAGATATTAAAAACAGAATATTTCCACAGAAATAATATCTGAGAGATAAGTGAACCGTAAAATCGAGGTATTCGTTTAAATAAATTGTTTTCCATGCAAATAAATGACATTTAATAACAGAAAAATAACTGTTTTATTATTGGAAGATTTCCGTACCATACATTCACTTTAATACAATCGGCACTACGTGAGTGAATTTTCTAGATTATTCGTTATTTCATCTTCCCTTTGTAACATTTAGTATGAACTCATTACTTCCTGATGGAATTACATTCCCCTTTAATTTGCTACGCGCTTTCGCTAATTGTTTCGCGTTTTACACAGTTTATCAGTTCCAGCTTATCATTTCGTTATCTCATTACTTTCTGAAATTAAAAGAAAAAAGAAAGAAATGACGTCTGCACTTTGCCTAGACTGAAATCTGTGGCAACTGATGAAGAAATCCCCATTTTTCTGTCCACGACTGTCAGAACTTTCCCCTTCACGGCCGGTGGCGTACAATTCCGCAGATCGATTAAAAACTTAAATCCGCCAAGGTTTTCCGTGAGCTAAGGCGAAACCGCTATTCACGTGAACTCAACTTCGAACAACAGTTGTTAATAAAGAACTTGCAACATGTTTCTGCAAGTTTCCGCGGTAGCTAAATTTTCTAGTAAAGTATTAACCCGTTAATCGTCCAACACGACGAAATACGTTGCCTGTACGCGGTCATATCTCCTGGTAATTTCGTTTGAATTATATCGTTTTGAAACTATCGTTTTAATTGATCGTAATACGGGCATTAATACAAACAATTGTGCCATCTAAACTTTATAACATTATTGTCTGTTTATATATATAATAATATTATATATAATAATATAATATTACATATATATATATATATATATATATATATATATATATATATATATATATACATATATATATATATATATATATATATATATATATATATATTATATATAATAATATATAATAATGTTATATATTTTATATTTTATATATGTATATATATATAATACATTTATATCGTTCTCGCCCAATATATATATAAAATATAAAATATATAACATTATTATATATTATTATATATAATATATTATATATATTATATATATTATATATATAATATATAACATAATTAATATATATATAACA
The DNA here is from genome assembly GCF_051020955.1 of Megalopta genalis. Taxonomy (NCBI): domain Eukaryota; kingdom Metazoa; phylum Arthropoda; class Insecta; order Hymenoptera; family Halictidae; genus Megalopta; species Megalopta genalis. Next base: position 15,439,701 of record NC_135023.1, read on the forward strand.
TTATTGTCACATTAGAGTGTCTGCTGCTTTTTACTAAACGTAAACAGAGAAATTGAAGTAAATCATCTACGCAATTTCAAAATGTGTATATCACTTCTTACATTTCAATTAGATTATATTTCTCACACTCACACATTAGAGACATTTGTTTCATTTTCTTTCTTTAAAATAACGTGCCAAGTAATTTTAGCTTGCGTCCCAATAAAACTCCCCGTTGCGATTTCTCTTGCATTCACAAGAGGAATGTTGATTAAAAATCTATTCAGCATTAATGTTTTTTAACATAAATTCTGGATAATGTTCTGGTTAAATAAAAATACACGGTTTGAACAGTTTCTCGAAATAGTTGTAAAATGCACAGTTTCTAAATTGCAGAACGCATTAGCGCGGGCAATTAATTGTCGCATAACGTAACGATTAACCGGACAAACGGTTGCCCATTCACTTAAGCAATCTTTTAAATAAGTTCGCGATAAAAACGAGCGCCCGCTGGAAAAAGCGTGAAACGGCGGAACATGCGGTAGTTTTTATTGGCCAAAGCAGGTAACCAAGGAAATAAAAACGTTTAAATTTATTTGCTGTCAGAAGACACGAAATAAATCGGTTCCGCCGTTCGTGAAACACAAACGAACCTATCATTTTATCTTTCGTGAATGTGACGGTGAAAAGAGATGTATCTTCGGATGGATTCTTCTCGTTCTTTCCATCTTCTTTTTAAGGCGACTGGTATAGATTACAAAGGAATAGCTTCTAGAAATGTCGGCTCGTTCAGTGGGTGAGAAATGCTGGCTCTCGAATTTCTCTTTCCTGTATTCGTTCATCGTTTCGCTGCGAAACAAACGACTTCATTTTCGTGCAATTTTAAGGGCTGCTATCGTCTTTCCACTTTCCGACGACTTATCGTCGTAAACAGCGCACTTTGATCTTCAATTGAAAGATGTGTCATCTTCGATCCGCGCGCGCGCGCGCACACACATGTACGCCGTGTATAAGAGTAAAAATGTTTCCAATTATTGGGCGAGAAGCGAAGATAGATTTTTCTAGCGAACGAAATGCGACTGGTTTGTGCGAAGGAAACCGTGGAGAAATTGCAAATGCGTAGCAGCGACAGAAATGGAACAATGTGTTTCAATTATTATTAGACTGAGAATTTTATGCATTCGCGTCAAAATTGGACGGTGCAATTTAGAATAGTAGGAAGATTAAAAGAATTGGGAAAATGTCTGTGTCTCATTTTTATCTATTAAGTGATGCAGGAAGGAATGAACATATTATTTAATTTCTATTTTTTGCAAATTAGTACAGACAATATTTATTTGGTATAAAAATCCATAACATTATTTCGGTTCTGCCTACTTTAATTGCATTTGCTTTTTGACTGTACTCTAATTCGATGTTTGAATATTGCATCGTGTTAAATTGCGAATGCAAGTACATAATTAAAAATTATACTTACAAGAGCTAAATTGCTATATATCTAATTAAAACTGAAACATTTTTCTGATATTTTGTGTAAAAAATTTTGTCTGGTCGAAAATAATGCTCTTCCTTCTTTTAAACACGCATTTGTCATTGTTTTGTACTTTTACAAAGCACATTTTCCTGCTATTATTTGCTACCAGATTAAAACTAAGAGCTTAATCCTTACATTGCAATGAAGAATAAAAGGAATGTCAAAAAATGCAACTGAAAGGTTTAATCGTTCTCTGCATTTGTTAAAACTGTGAACATTACAATTTGTCGAGCATAGGTGTGCAGCAATTGTAATTGGAAATGGAAAGTTATTTTTATATCTACATACTGGAACATATCAATGTCATATTTTCTACTAAAAAGAAGTTATACAAAATAATATCAGCAGTATGAAGATATAGTATCAGAAGTAAACGTTCTCATACGAACCTCCATTGTTGAAATTATCGAATAGAGTGGTGTTTACTTATTTTTGCAAGGTTCACTCGAGGTAAACAAATGATGTATCCTGATCATCCCAATTAATCAGGTGCCACCCACCAAATAGATATTATTTCGTTATGGGAATTTCGCGCGGTCCGAAAGCTGGCCACGCCGCGCTTTAGAAAAGTCGCATTTCCTGGAGATTTTCAAGTCGCTTTCAGCTTATTCTGTGGTTCCGCATACGTTCTTCTGTCACATCCTGGTCAGAGCACCAGAAAATATTGCTTTCATCATTAAACTGAGGATATGGTGGCAAAAATGCAATTTAATGGGGAAGTATGTGGAGATTTGTGTACTCAAAGAATTTATTCGAAATTCCGTCCCTCATTCTCGATGCACTTCTGGGTGAGCAGCCAAAGTGAATTTCTAATTGCTTCAGACATACTGACATCATGATTCACAGTCGAGTATGCGCACACGTTTCGTTATCGCGCCTTTGCAATGCGTTCTTTTTCCAATAAATATTTCCTGCCGCTACAACGTTAAATTAAAAATGATACTCTGTCAAATTGCATTTTCTGCCGCGGAAGGAAGTAGCTTCATCTGTAGCTGCCTACACCGTATAATCTGATTAAATACTTCCATATCATAGATCGCTGCAATCGATAAGCTCGGACATTTTTATTAACTTTTATTTATAAAAGAGATACAAAATACATAATTTTTCTCCTATTCTGACTACCAAAGAAACGTTGCTTGAATAATTGTATCTGCAACATACTGCTCTAAAGTGATTACGAAAAACGTTTTTTCTATCGATTAAATAGCCGCGTTATTATAAAAAAAATATGAAATTTGTGCAATAAATAATTTACGTTTATCATAATCATCGCAGTAATTCGTATAAGATATGATTTATTCGATTTCCGATATTTTTCTGATCTAAGGTTACGTTTTTTTCGTATTTCAAAATATATCATTTTTTACAAAAAAGCCATTAAAAAACCGTTCTTTTAAAAGATATCAAGGGGAATAGTAAAAAGAAGTGCAACTATAGCTTTTCAACACTTTTACCTTACTACGAGAAGCTTCGAAAAATTAAGAAAGAATGGAAACGTTGACTATATTTCCAATGTTTGGGAACACTATGACAGTGCATACTCAGCAAGGTGCTAATCGCTCGCAACGAGTTATCAGACACTCGTTGAATAGAGTCAAGAGAGCTCGGTTTTCCGAGTATGCTTAATTTGACATTCCGTATGAGCAACGCGCTCGTGCAAAGCACACAAATTTATTTGAAAAGGGAATCTGTTGTCTTGGCCACAACTGCCTGAAACGTATCTTTCACTCTTAAAAGGCTATTATTACAGTGGAGCGATAAATTTGCCTTAATACTGTTCCTTTGCTCCACCAACCCCCATATCCAACACTATGTTGCACCGACCGTTCTCTCTGTAATTCTTTCCCGTCTACAGTGTTCTGTCCGTTCATTTCCTGCAGCTTTTGCATCCGAAAATTATTCAGGGATGAGAATACGCCTTCAATTCGGCAAAAAGAGCATAATTATTTAACAGTATAATTAGGACACGTACCCAAATTCTGATTTCTTCAGAATAACGTTTATTTGTTTAATTTTGAAGCTTTTAAGTGAGGTAAGATCCTTCGTATCTACAAGTGAAATCAATTTCGATTCAAGCTATAACATTCGAATATTATTTTAAATATTAAATTAGAAGCTATGCGTATACAAAAGATGCAGTACTTTTATAATTTTATAAAAATTTACTGCGGAATTTATGCATTTACGATCAAAATGGTCAGGGAAAATGTGAAACTGTAAAGATATTCGAAAATTTTCAGGGTGCATCTACATTCCTCTTGTTTTTGGTAGAATTATTAACGAAAGGAATACATTTCTATTTAACCCGTTGCACTCGGAAGATTTCTCTGATATAAGTACTTACCGGCAACTCGGCGCCAAAATTGTGATTCTACTATGCAAAGTTGTGTGTGTGTGAATTGTAATAAAAATCATCATACTTCTGTGAAATTTTATAGGAATTAATAAATAAAAAATTTTCTAAGTAAATTCCATGAAATGTAAGTTAAAAAGGGTTAAGTTATATAAAATATATAATAGAATTTAGTTAGAAAATTTTTATATTGAAAAAAACATCCGCAATATAATTATAAAAAATTATATGTATCAGACTGTCAATAAAATTTGTTTCATGTCTTTAAAGCTTTACATGTAAAGTAAAAATTACAGAAAAACTATTTGTAGGTTTGAACAGTGATGTCACGCTCAAAAAGACGATGTTAAGTTTGAACCACGAAATTCGACTGGAGTTGGCATGCTCGGCAGAGTGGTTAATCTCAAGTGTGGTTACCTTTTCTTGCCTGTGGCCGTGTCTTGGCGGAAACGAAGGGTTCGTCGTGGATCTATGAGCAGGAAGAGAGGCGAATCCCTGACCTTTGATGTCCCAAGAATTAAACTCGTGTGCGCCGGTAACCCAGTTTTTAAATATCCGTGAAAATCTCTTGGGTTCTCGGATGAAGTAGACAGTGGGACCACGTCGGGCTAGTTTAACATACTGCTAGGACGAATCGCCGAGTAGCCATCGTTAATTACCCCTTAATTATCCCCCTCGAAGCGTAGTCATTAACTTATACCGGCCGCCCTCGAAATGCTACGGCCACGGGAACATGGCTCCTCGACTTTTTTCTTGCACACATATCTTCCGGCGCGTATCTTGGCTGGCCAGGAAAACGCTGCCCGCGAATATTTACGCGGCCGGCAAAAAAACGAAGAGTTTTAAACGCTCCTTAATTCAATTTTAAGTAGTCTCGGATGTTTTCTTGCAACGTGAACGTCGCGTTGAAGCTCAACGATAGCGGCAGACGGAAATAAATTGTGACAGGATGGTAATTAACCGACGAAGAGAAACCCTACAAAGAAAATATGATAGGTATATACAATAAGATCTGATTTTCTGTAGTCGATTGTTAATGTTTTTCACGTTTGCTTAAACGTATTTTGTACATTCGTTCAGAAACTCTGTTTCGTCACTTTTCTGGCGTAGATAATGTCTTTTTGGTAAGAAAGCGAGCAACGTAATATCCTTTTCTATTAATTTTTCGAATAAAGAATATTAATTACACAAAGTAACGGTAATCAAATATAATAATACGGGTACAACATTCTCTATCTAGTGGAACAAAAGTTTCATAAATGTCGAACAATTCTTTCATTAGTGTTTTTCATTACATTTTCATTTTAATAGTGTTCAGTTTCAGCATTAAGTTTTATGGTTGTAAATATAATAATTAGTAGACTGCGAATATTTTTGTATTTACAGCATCTAAGAAACTCTAAAATACGAAAACTCGAATATACGAATCACAATTAATAATGCTGTTATTTTATTTTCGTCAAGAGAAATCTTTTAGTCAATGAAACGTAGTTTTGCCGCATTTTAGTTTTCATAAAGTCATATGTATAAATTGGAAAAATGCGTAAAAATCAACAGGATAATTATTTGTCTTTAATGAAAGAAAAATTAAGGTGCTTATTTCAAACACTGTTTGACCAAAACTAGAATCAAGTAAAAATTTGCAAAGTTGAAATGTCTCGATACAGAACACTGACTATTTGTTCATAACAATGTTAAAACGTACTTTTGGACTGATGCCACGTTCTGGTACTTGAATATTTCTTGTTCTTTCTAAACATACACTAATATATAATGTGTCCTAAAAATATTGTGAGAAGATAGATTCCTGAAGTGATTTAAAAACTTTATAATAAAATTTAAACATTCTCTGCAGCTTTGTTAGCAATTGATTAACGAAAAACTTGGACCGATCTACGAGCTGAATCTATTGCTGTGCCTTTAGTTTGTTTTCGGCCATAATTAACTTTGTATTTATTTTTTATTAAAAAAAAAATTAGAGAAATAGACAAAATAATAGAATAAAATAATTTAATGTCTTATTCGGTGAATATGAAGTTAATCATGACCGAAAGCAGTCCAAGGACGCAGAGATTGGTGATCCTACAATAACCGTCTCCACTACACGCTCTTTGACTGGCACAGCAAGCGAAATTCGCATGGTTTTTTAAATGCCTTGTGCGTCACGGCTATGAAAGAATGTAAAAACGCAATTATTGGCGAATTCTTCCTCCTAAAAACTGGGAAGTGAGTACAGGCACGACTAACAAACAGAAAAAAAAGCAACAACGTTCCGGCAATAGGTTGAAGCGTACGAAACGAGTGGCAAATAAACTCTTGCCGATCCTCCCGAACAATCGAGTGATAAAGAACAAAAAACGAGGGATGAAAAAATTTGCCTTCCATACGCGACACGTATAACAGCTTTTTATTTGCCGGGTCGATTTGAACGAGACGCAGAGGCTCGAGGTTCGATCGCTTTTTCGAGGCTAAATCCCTGTCATGACGTTATTGAGAATGGTTGGGGTTTCAGGGACGGATTTCAATGAAGCTGCAACGGTCTTGCTCCCCCGGGTATCGCGTTTTGCAGATATACCTTAACGAAGCGTGCAGGTGGTTTACTGTGTGCGCGCAGTTAAGCGAAAACCCATCCACCGAGGATCACTACACGGTAAATAAAAAAATACACCGGATGCCCTTCAAGGACGCGCAGGAAATTCAACCGAATGCGAAGATTGATTTCGAATCCCCAGCTGAGAATTGTAATGGGAAAACCGCTTGCGTGTATTTAGGTCGCCGCGGCTGAAATGTCGCGTCGGCCTTACAAATTGGCACGTTTACTTGTACCGACGCACGCGTAAATGTTAATAGGTGTCACCGTTCGCGCTCTGGATTAACGCGCACGCGAGGAGCACAAGTCAAATTCAAAGATAGGGTAGATAGAATGGTCATATGTACATATTATTCGTATCTTTTTACTTGAAGTCAGTTAGAGTTCCTAGCGATCACCAGAATTTCACTAATAAATACAGTAAATTTTCCCTGAGATTGCGCACGAGAAACCATTTTTCCCGTATCACAAAGTATTCTCAGTAAAGAACCTGTGGAATTGCGTGTTTTTCTCACAATAAGCGTAAAGATCGCACTGTAAATAGAATGATCAAATTTACCAACTTAATGTACGTAAACGAACCTAAACATTACCTCAGGGAGAAATAAAAAGAAGTTAGTGGAGAAAGAAAATGCAATGCAAATAAAATTAACGGGATGAAAAAGTGATAAAACAGCAGAGAACAGAAGAGATGTACGAAGAGTGAAAGATAACGTGAAACAAGGTAAACCAAAAAGAACAGTGCGAGAAAATAAGTAAAATGAATGTACTTTTACGTATAAAGTAAAATATAGAAAAGTGGAACTTAAAAAGAAGTTATTTCAATCACTTGTATCCTTCCTTATTATAAATTCATGATACGCGTAATACTAAACTTTTGAGATGGCCAGAAATGATTCAGAATATGGCCAGAATTGGCGTACAAGTGCCTCATTGAAATTATATTATTGATGAAATCGTAAAATGTGACACAGTCAATGATATAATTGAAATTCCATCTAAATTTAATTCTGAAACTTCATGTTTGTGGCCATAATTATACAAATACACTTGTATTATATTAATGGAGGCATACAATACTGATTTGGCTAATGAAATGGATTTAAGTTCAATAGTGCTGCATTTCATATGCATCGACCTACTTATTTCTAATCAGCACATCTTGTTAGACTATGATTTTGTTATTGGCAATTAATTAATTGCGATTCTGTAATCACGCTAACGTTGGCTAATCTGAATTATTGACTTCGATAAGTGACTTCAATTTCAACTATAAAATGATCGATGACCTTATCCTGACACGTTCATGCTCACAAGCAGGGAGATCAATTTCTGTAACATTAAAGAGAACACCTGCAATAGTTTAATTCGTTTTCTTATCTTCGTCACATTATTAACATTCTTATTTGTACGTCAACGTATAGAAACGTTGCTTAACTTTCATTTTACAATATTATTGCAGCATTTTATATATTTTTATATTTTGTTATATATTTTATATATTGCAGTATTTATTGGACTCTTTGAATTGCGAATATGTTTTCATCTTTCTTACCAAATTATTATTTGAAAGATATTATTGTGTCTTCGTCAAATATAGATCGCAACAAAATCGAATGACTTCATTTTACTAGTCGTAACAATAGCAACCGTTTCAATTCTCCTACGCTTGGAATTGGGATTTGTCCAGTAGCGTAGGTATGCTAATGAACTAAGTTTACTTCTAACTTTAGACTTCCTGTCTTAGGAACCAGATCTCGGCAGAGGCCATTAAAAATTAATGCCGGCGTATTCTATCGCAACTTGCGGAACTTCTTCCTGACATGGAAAAAGGAAACAAGCTTCGTTCATTTACGACATTTCTTATCCTACGCCTGCTAGCGGAAGTGAAATAAAAATTGCTTTACTTCAAGTACGCTAAAACGAAATACTGCCTAAAATATTGTCTAAGAAAACAGTTAAAGATGGCGAAGATACGAACGATAATTCAATAAGAGGCGGCTCAATTGATTGATCGCTAGACTGCGGATTTTATACATTTGCAATAAATCTGAGAGGATCGAAAGCAGAACAGTGAAACCGTTTAATGAATTTCAAATTATTCTTGCGTACTTTTCAACTCATTAAAGTCGTTCAGAAAAGAAATCTATGTAAACGTACGCACCGTCTATTGACCAGAAGTTACATTTTCTTTTTAATTTGTATTGAACTGTTCATCTACCATCAACATTTTATTTGCAGGCTTACAGTGAAGCTACTACGAATTCCAAATAGGAACAGTAAGTGACGAATTGATAGATGATAACTGTCACTCACTTTCCGAATTAAAAGTTTTAACGTAAAAGGGCTCTCGAATTCAGAGATGAAAGTCTACAACTATTATTCCACTTCGATATTCAACGTCAAGTGAGTCTCATTCACAAAGAGAGTTCAGCACAGCGGAAACGCTGAAATTGGCAGACTGCTTTGCCTCGGTTTCTTTTTTGATTTCCCTTTTTTTCCAATGGACATTATGAAATGAAGGTCCGCGCGGGATGTGAACAACTGTATAATTAGTATAATGAGTCTCCGAACTGATTTCAGATCTCGTATTGAAAGGCGTTGTAAAAACGAAAAGTCGTATCTCATTAATGCGACAAATGTTATTACCGCACTGCAGCTTCCACGATTTTCCGACAAAAACGAATACATGTGTGAAATACAAAACTGTGAATATATTGAAAGAATACGGTTACACTGTTTCAACTTTCAAAAGCCGAAACGCAATTCAAATTAACATTCCCCTTTGTTCTCTATAATTGACGTGCCGTTTTTAAAATTGATTATTCGTACCCTTTTCTAAATGCACCATTTCTTCGTTAAGTTTTTGTAAAATAAAATGCGACTACGTACGTTCGACGTACCTTTTAAATCATTCTGACGATAAAAATGTAGAAGAATATGTCGAAACGAACGAGAAAGAAAGCAATAAATATATTTCCACAATTATATTGTAGAACAATAACTGAGAGAACACTTTGTAAAATCCTTAGGAAGCATTGAAATGTTAACTGGAAATAATCACAAATTGAAAAACAGATCGAATAAATAAAAATAGATGTTAGAAATGCGATGAACTTATTTATGGAGCCAGTAACAAATTGGTAGTGAATAACGGAACGGTGATCTTTCAGATGATTGTGTCGTTAAGATTTCGTTGAAAAATCCGACAGAATTTGCGCGTGTATATACCGACGAGGGATTCAAAGTGCCTTAACATTTTAATTGGTTTAATTCACCTCGCTAAGTTCCGGGCATTGTGTCTATTGTAGCTAGAATTCGACTCGAACAACAAGGTGTGAATAGGCGGCTTATGTAAGATTCGGAACGGCGTGCAGATAAACTAGGTGAATCAGATATTCTGTATAATCACAAAGTTTCGGTTTGCATTGTTCACCGTGACATGATACGCGCGTTTTCCGGACTACGGGCGAAGTTAGTTACTGGGTTATTAAGTTATTATTCTTTGACCGATTTCGCGTATCGGCCGTGCCTCGGATCAATTTCGGGCCCGATCCACGTACGTAACGTCACAATTGCATATTGGCGTTAAGGTGATGATAAGCCGAACAAAGAGGTAATACGGTAAACCAAACAGCAGTTGACTAAACAGTCTAGTTTACTTAAACAATAGCTCGTGTGTCGCTCGATGCTCGGGGCTTGAAATTAGTAAATCTGTATCCTTAACACCTGCTGAACCGCTCGAGTCGATTAACTCTTCGAGCAAACATTTTATCTAATAACCTTGTTTTCGTTTCCATATACGTCAGAGCGGAGTCTCCCCGTTTCCCTCGAATAATGCCGACATCTTCCTGGAATCCCAAAAAGGCACGAGAGTCGACGGTCTCGGTGAGCCATTTTACTTATGGTCGCCATTTCGCTGCTTCTTAGAGCTCTGATGCTCGTATCTTTATGCATTTACGATCAAAATGATCAGAGGAGATATCAAATTACGGTGCCCGAAATTACCAGAAAGCCACCTGATATAATTCACGTGAAGAACGTCAAATTAACCCTAGAAAGATAACCATATGACAACGTACGTAAAAGATAACCATACGCTTCAGAGGCGCATGCTTTTCTAAGGCGTCAATTTTATACTAACAATGGATATTTATTTAAGTTAATCTAGTCATTTTAAAGGTTTGGCATTATTGTAAAAATAAAATGCATTTATATTATATTTTTTTATATTTTAAGTAATTTTAAACTTAAATCACTAGACCTCTATGAAAAATTAACAAAAATCAACAGTCTTCGCAGGCGCCTCTGCGACGTAGGTTATCTTTCTCGGGTTAATATCGTGAATATAATTATTTAAAGTTGTAACACATAGCATGATATTTTGGGGAATTTATAGCTTTCCTTTGACGACATTTTTATCGTACTTTATAAAAGGATGAGATCTATTTGATACGATAGATACAATAAATATATGTACGCTAGTAAACGTGTTAATAATTATTCTATAGCAATGGAAAGGTAGTACACGAATAACATTTTAGGATTAGTAAACGAAACCATATACACCGTTTCATTCACAGATATAATATGTATTCACAACGTAATGTAAATTTATGTATTTTACCAAAAAGCAAGAGCGAAATTTCTATAAAGCCACGCGTCTTTTTTTCGACTTTGTTAAAAATCTTCGTCCCACTGAATAAGTAATAGTACAGTAAAATCTCCCCAATTTTCCTTCAGCTTGTAAACTAAGGACTGGACAATTTGGGAAGAGGAGATATCAAATAATCTTATTTCCTCTTCCTAAATTGTCCATTTTTGTTCACAAGCTGAAGGAAAATTAGGGAGAATTTACTGTAGTTTGTTCCAACGTGTAAGTATAATAGATATCGTTACTTTCTGTAATTAATATTTAATATTCGAAAAATTAATTGAAAGAAACATTAGATCGCTTGCTTTCTTACCAAAAAGACATCATCTAGACCAGAAAGTGAATGAAACAGAGTGCCTAAACGAATGCATACCAAGCTCCACCGGCCAATGCTGTTACAAGAAAAAACGATGAGTGTAGTTCCATTGGAACGTTTTCAATGAGATAACGATTTCCTCCACATTTTTTTCGAAGAAGTTGCAAAAAAGACTTTTTAGCAGCAGAGTATGGTCGTCCCTGAACCAGGCTCCGCGACATTTCTGCCACGACCTGGTACAGATGATTCGTGTGCCAGCTTATAATTGGTACGTGTCGAACTAATACCGAGATACTCCAGATACCGGATACACTGGGAGTTAGGAATGTTTGGTTTTGGCTCGCACTATCGAGTTGTCCCGCCTTCTTGGCCAGCAGCACTGCAGCGGCATTAATTACGACGCGTACACCTCTCGCATGACTGTTATCCCTACCGTGCTATTCCTTAACCACCGGCCCCACGAAACGTCGTCTTCCCGAACCGCTGACACGTTAACAGTCCCGCGTATTGGTAACAGCAGCATGCGGTCACCTAGCATGAAGACATCTCCCAGGCCGTAGGGTATAGCACAGAGCATACCCTAACGTATCATCAGTGGCGCAGCATCTGCTGATTATCCATCATACCTGCGAACCACTTCACGATTTCTTGGCATCGAAGCCACGAATGCTCGTATTTATTCGGTTAACCGAGAAAGTAGGATTTTTGACAGTTTTCGAAAGAATTAATGAACTCTTTAAATATACCTTATTTTAAAGTACAGCGATTATTTCCTTGCTATTATACGAGGCTCTGGAAAATGCAGCAGAAAATTCTTATGGTTTCAATGAGGCATTCGTTTTACAGTTTTGTCTACCACGCCATAATCTCAAAAATTTCATAAAATTAATGAAATTAAAGTTAACTTTTGAATATCCTTATCTTTTGCGGACCCAAATAATATCAGAAAGATATAATAGAGTACTTTTAATTTTGAAATCTGAGCAAATAATTCAAGCGTTGAAAAGTGTCCATTAATAATTTCAAAATTCCTAAACTTCACAGTTTTGTTAAATTGTAGGCTAGATATAACTTTTGTAGAAAGACAAGATTTATGATTCAAGGATATACTAAATATTCAGCGAACTCTTCTCGGATTTTTAACAGTAAATTGAACCTTGTAGGATCTTTAGTTCGCAAATTAGCCTTACATATTTCTGATGAGGATCCACCGAGAATTATTGAATAAACGTATTGGAAAGGATTTGCATTTGATGCAGAGAGTGTATTTGGCAAATCTAATCCAAAAATAAATGACTATCTATAGTCAGTCTAACATCTCAACAAAATTCAAATCACTTGGTCCAATATGAAAGGAGTTGATGCGCTTTAAAAGGTGCCCAGATATTTCGTATAAAGTTGCATCGATTATTTTTTATTTTTATCTCATAATATGATCACTGTTTATTCGGTCAGTTGAAGAAGAACGTCATCGTCGCAAGCATTACCCGCGGGATTGTTCGCACTTTAACAGAATATTCAACGTTCAGGGGAGGACCTAACACCCCAAGATTGAACGCGACAGCACCATTGATGAAGTGGGAAATACCTTGTGTTTTGTCTTGCAAGAGATGCTGTCATCGGAGATGAGCTCCACCTGTCTAATTGGTAGCCGAGGTAGTATATTCGCGAGGCGATCCTCCAAAAGCAGACCCAACCTGTCCCGTACCCACAATTTCATCGTACTTCTTCGCCGAGTGAGAGCATCTTCTATGCAAATCCCCGTGCGGTAAGTAGCTGCGGTAATATTTATGGCAACTCTATAAACCTGGCTTCAGCTATCTCAAAGTCATCCCCTAAAGAAAAATAAAATGAAAACAAAGTAGACTAATTCCGCGAGCTGTAATTCACACAGAGCTAGCTCCAGATGCAATGAACACGTTTATTCGGATAAACGAACGAATCGTAATCTGCTCATCATCCTCTGCTCGAGGACACTTTTGGAAAATCGATTTCATACGTCGAAGTGATGGAAACAGTTCGGAAGACGTAGTACAGTGACTCGCATTAATATTCGGACACCTTTTGAAACTAATACCTTTTTGAAAATTGGGACAGGCAATTTTAATGTTTGTTTAATGATAGAAGGACTAGTGTACTAGATAATGGTTACAAAATTGTTTTAAATAGTTGCAGTTGGTTCGAATGACACAAACATTACTTTCGAGTAATTGTGAAACAGTAAAATAATTCTTCGTTTCCGAATATTATAAATATATATATATATAAACTCTTCTGGTTAATTTGTTCGCAATTCTAGAAAATTTCTATCAAATTTAATTTAATAATATATAATAATAAAATTTAGTAATATCCGTATGATTCACAATTACTGTAATCAAAATGTTCAATGTTTTTAACCACTTACTGTACTTTGACGAATTTGACTCGCGATGAAAATTTCTAGTAATAACTTATTAAGTATGAATGTGTTATCGTATTCTTTAAAATTGGAATAAAATTCTAATTTCTTGTCATTAATATTTAAGCATTCAAGTAAATTTAAGCATTTTTCTTTTGTGAATAAATTGGTACGCCAAAGGGATTAAAGATTTGTTCATGTCGTGCAATGTTTTTGCGCGTGAAATTTCAAAGTTAAACAACTTCATCACCCGGATTCTGAGAAATTGTTTCGCCCCTTTAATATAAATATTGACAGCGAAAAAACGTGCATCGAATATTTTCGTAAACTCTGCCTCTGCGCAAACTTTTATAAAAAGCGACGGGTGACATAAATGTACATTTATCACAGCTGAACCTGTTGAAATGATTTATGCGCAAACAGTAACATCACTTAATAGCGTAAAATATTACCATTTATCCGTTCCATGTAAAAATACTTTGAAAAACGATAGTATTAAATGTTCCAATGAAAATCGTAACATTCGTTCGACGAAATTATCAGTGTGTCGGTGTGTTCGGAAATAAATCGACATGTTCTATATACAACTTTTCCGTGTCAGCTATTAGTTTCCTAGAAAATCAAATATTTGTGTATCCATTCACCAGGTATATTGTCCTGAAACTAACTATATGTAATCTGTTTGTAACGTAAATAATGGCAACGGTACGTTATTATATGGTTGAATAATTAAACTTCATGTAATGATGTAGCGTTTTGTTGCATTCCAAATTGTAATACATTATGAATCTTTTATGAGGAATAATGTATATTTTGTAAACATTTGAGAGTCGAGATAATATATTCATCTGTAAATAATGACAATATAAATGTCGAACGAAAGACTTATAAATTAGAGAGCCTCATGAATCTCGGAATCTTTTTCAGTAAGTCTGCGAATTTTTATGCAAAATAAGTATGCTGATCGTTGCACAGCATAAAAATATTTGCACAGTAAATAAAATATTGCACAGCATTGCACAAAATAGGAACACTGCTTAGGCATTTCTTTCTTCCCTTAATAACTTCAACAAGTTACATACGATTCGTAAAGAATTTTTCGGAGAAACATAAATTGTTTAACCCGAGAAAGATAACCTACGTCGCAGAGGCGCCTGCGAAGACTGTTGATTTTTGTTAATTTTTCATAGAGGTCTAGTGATTTAAGTTTAAAATTACTTAAAATATAAAAAAATATAATATAAATGCATTTTATTTTCACAATAATGCCAAACCTTTAAAATGACTAGATTAACTTAAATAAATATCCATTGTTAGTATAAAATTGACGCCTTAGAAAAGCATGCGCCTCTGAAGCGTATGGTTATCTTTTACGTACGTTGTCATATGGTTATCTTTCTAGGATTAAGAACGTCGTGAATCGGCTGGCTCGTGCGATTGATAAGAGACGGACTCGCGGCAGTGTCGTGCCGATAAAAGACATAATTAGGTGTATCATTTCTAATGGATCGCAACATATATCTCGACAGTAATTCGAACGCCGAACACGCACAACGTTTCACAGGAATTAACCAAACAGTAGCGGCAAATACAGCCGAAATATACGCCATTATACTGTTTACATACCCACCTTCGTTAACGCGTTCAGTTATTTATAACAGCATCGTTCAGCGCAACACGAGAAATCTGCTGCGTTCCTGGCGTTCGAATCAATATTTATTGCGCATTGTGTTCTCTCACGCGGCTCGTTCAGATTTTGATTTGATCCGCGGCGAAAGAATTTCGCGGCGGGACGCAGCATCGACCGCGAAGAAAGGCGACAAGGACATTCAATTTTCGCGAACCGAAGAATTTATGAAGTTTAAAATGGCCCCGGCTGCATTGTCGGCGTGTATAAAATAAGCCGTCGAACTGTTACAACCGGGATCCGTGGCGCGGATAATTCTACGTGCCGCCGGGCCGCAAGAAAAATAAATGAAAGCCGAGCAACGCCGAAAATATTCTACACGAACACCAGAACCTAATGTAATTTCTCTCATTGAATCCAGGGGTCTCCGGGGAATCCCGAAAATGAAAATGTCCCCGACAAAGCGTATCTCGGCTCCCGGTATCTGCAAACTGTGCAAAATTCTTAGTCGCGTTTTTATGGAAATTTAATACCTACGAAATCTAGGTGGAGTTTATTCCGGAGCTTCGAAGCTTTTGTGAGAAACTTATTTTCAAGAATTGTTACCCATAACTTAAGTTACGCACTTTTATTTATACCAAGTATTTTTATATAAATGTACGGATCGTAATGAAATTATTTTTATTATTGTCGTTTATACAGTTTTCGAGTTTTGATTGGAAACATAGTGTAACGAAAATTATGGCAATGATTACTATGGGCGATTTTTGTTAGCAATTTGTTTCGCAATGTAAAGTAATATCTAAGAATCATTTCGGATCCAAAATGCCTTCTGTTTTCCATAATAGTAGGTGGATCATCTTGCAATAATATGATATATAAGATATGTATTATATTGCTGCATTACAAATTAAAAATTTTGTTTCAAAACGAGCACGAAATATATTTAATTCGATCTTTTACCCATTCCGCTGCGTAAGATCGCATAAAAATGGCTTCCTAGTATTGCGATAAAAAAATTGACAATCATATAGAATTTTTCTGACGGGAACGAGTAAGCATTTTTTAGAACTTGAAATATTGATTTAATTCGAAGTTGCAGCAGTTTTATGTAAGTGCTGCGAAAAAATTGCCCTCTGTTGCTCATACCTGCTATTGCAGCTGCTGCAGTTCTATGAAATAAAAAAGGGTAGAAAGATTCTTATTGCAAGCTGGAACGAAAATAATATCAAAAAAATTAGAAAATTGCGTTGTTCGATGGAAAAACCCTTTTATTTTCACAGGAAAAAAAAGGTTTTCAATTCCATTCAATAGCACAAAAAGGAATAGATATATAGGACATTTCGTAGTCTTCCATTTATTTGTCATAATGAGAATTTTTCTATAAAAGATTGATATTTTTAGACTGGATAAAATTGCATAGATTTCCATACAATTTTGAGGAGCTTCGTTCAAGAAGAGAAATTAGTTTTGATATTTTAAATGCGAAGCTTTTATTTCATTTTTGTCATATGAAACCTAATAAATAAACGAAAATTTCTCGAACGTCTATATAAATGAAAATTTACATTTAGGTCTGATGTTCAATAATTAGCAGACTGTAGATTTTTATGCAAAATAAAATTTGTCTGTTAATCGGTTGAACAGTAAAAAATTCCAAACATATTTGAAATAATTGAGAAAGAAATTTGTGCAAACTATTTAAATTCCTTTTTAATATTGTTGATTTTTTAACAACTGTTATAATTATAGTGACACAATTTTTGATAGAAAAAGAGGCAAGAGAATGCGTAAGTAAGGGGTTCATAAGCACTGCTATTTGCACTTATAATAAACTGTTGAAAAAATAAAAATTAATAAAAAATAAATTTAAAAACAGTTAATTAGTATAGGAGATATATTTTGTTCATCGAACTCATGAACCGAATTCGTGCACTGGAGGGTTGAGATCGGTGCGGAATTTTTTTCAGCGAAGATCATTGCCAAAGTAATCGATTTCCACTGTTTCAGGAACATGGTCTTTCATGCCAAAAATTTTCAGCTGGAAAAAACTGGTTGTGCAGGAGAATGTGAAGGGGAAAGCGGAATGTGAAGGGGAATGTGTAGTGGGAATTCCGGAACTCTTCTGTCGAACTGTAACGCCGAACATATCGTGCTAACAGTGTGCGAAAAATGGAAAACAAAAAATTAGGAAGTTCGATGCTGTCCTAAATATCTGACTATATTCAAAATACTCACAATACCGTCTTCATTCCAAAACCGAAATTCGGATCCTTCTGTACTTTAATTTGGATTTTTCAAATTAATTGTTTTAGTGGAAAGTTTGTTTTAACTGGTTTCGGATGAGAGATTTTACTTGACTGCATTGGCAACTTAGTTAACGAAGTAATGAAAGCTTTCTTAAATATTCGAACAGTTACATTGATATAGATTAATTTACTGATTAAGTAATTTTCGCACAATCTGATCTTTCTATTACACTCAATGCTGATAATTATCATATATATTAAGTATACTTAATCTTTTTTAAAAAGATACCATATGCATTAAGAAATAAAAATTTGCAGAAATGACTACACATTTAGGAGATACACACAGTGGTTTATAAATATCCATATAAATCTAAATAAATATAAATATGCATATATGTATATAACTAGACTGATTATAATTAGACTATGGCTTTTATCTACTTACGCACTATTATGCACTTACGCACTATTATGCATTTATTGATCTATGAGCACATTGTGCTTAACATCATTTTTCCAATAAATACAATTATGTATTTTTGCGCTATTATACACTTAGACATTATTATGCACTTCGGCACTGTTATGCATTTATACACTATTATGAACTTACGCACTATTGAGAACTTATGCACTATTATGCATTTATACACTATTATGCATTTATGCACTACTATGGACTTATGCACTGTGGAAACATTTGACAAATTGAAAAATATTGGTATACCATTTTCATTTTAATTTAGTAAACCAGCAGTGGACAATTTTATTTCACACCACGATCCAATGTTCGAACACATTGCCTGCATAGCTGCAATCACTAATTTAGGAACAGGGAGTTAGAAGTTTCTTACCGCCACGTAATACTAATTGATGTATTATGAACTCACCTAACGCGGTTGCAAACTATGTCGATGCTTTGGGTTTTCCTTAATCCTCGAAGACGTTTGCATCGATCTGCACCGAATGTCTTCGCCTCGGATATAGTGAATGGAGGTGGTCGTTGACGTAATTAGAGGAACTATCTAACATTATGATCGGTGCTATTTCTTTCCTAATTTATAAGTAGACTGCCGAGTTCATGCTTTAAAATTAATAGATCAAATGCATGAATGCTATCAATTTCTAATACGAGTTAATGTAAAAAGATTGAAATTATTGACTATAATTATATAGATCTGTTCGTACGTACTGCAATCTTTGAACTGAATAAGATACTGAATTTTAGGATTTGCATAAAAAGACATCTAAACGTGGCTTATACCAAGAAAACATTTATCGATCGAATATCAATTATGCGAACAAATTTAAGATACCTAGAAAATAATTCCATTATTTAATTAATTAAGTAATTTAGTAAGTGTAGTAGTGAAGTATTAATAAGTACTAATTCTTATGTAGTGGTGTAAAGTAGTGACAATAATAATTGTTTCGATGAAATAAGTAAATTTTGTTGCTGCAAGAATGTGTTTTGAGGAAGTCAATTCCGATGTCAATTCTGCCATTCTGTCACGTATTTTGAGTTTCAATTTTGGATGAATCTAGTGGCACGGAAACAATTTAAACGCAAAAACTTCAAAAATATAGAGGCGCATATTGAAAAACGCTACAAAGATTTTTTCTGATTCCATGCTGATTCAAACGAAATTTTCATACGCTGGCTCCCTCTATGCAGGTTGATAATAAAACAATTCCTAGATTTTTCAATGGCCACCACGTAGTCCGTTGAACTCGCCACGCGATAGAAATAGAGTGTTTGCAAAACTGCACTTCGTTACGAAACTCGAAAGTTTCATTCTGCAGGAGCCGTGTCCAGTTTTCGACATAGGTCACATTGGTCGGCAGTGTTTCGAAAATGTCCCCATTATCCGCGAATTGTTGCGCGTACCAAAAACAAAACCGTCCGGGTGCGAAAAACCAGGCTCCGCCCCCCGCCCCTCGCCGCTCCGTCTGCCCCGCCAACGCTTCCCTGCGCTTTCATATTCCTCGTTGCTTTGTTCCCACGTAGAAGCACGCACCTTTGACATCGTCCTTTATGAATTAATGGCGCCATGGAAAAACGATACGGTAAAATGGTGTTAACGTCATCGTTGTGAGAACTTTTATTTGTCCTCCATGATTTTTTTCTAAACAATGGTAGGCAAATCTAAACGCTCTTAGAGTGAACGTTCCACGCGCGTGAACGGCATAGCCGTTTTCTAGTGCACCCTGTGTGATTTATGGTTGCAATCAGATTTGAATAATCTATGTTTAAAACGTATACGAAATGAAACTCTATTTTATTTATGGTTGTGTTAATATATATATATATATATGGATGGCGGAATTATTTGCTCGGACATATTATTTAATTTATACGCCTGCAATTAATTAATTAATTTATTTATTTATCTTTATTATCGAATAGATTGTGAAAGAATAAATATTTTAGGTTTTAAACGTGTATATACTCTCTCTCTCTCTCTCTCTCTCTCTCTCTCTCTCTCTCTCTTTCTCTCTCTTTCAATAAAAATATTCTTAAATTAGAATTCTGATTAAAAAAGGGAAGAGTCTCAGTTTAGTCACCTTCAGTCGCCCTATTTCTTCATTCACGAGGCATACTTGATTAAGCAGCAACATGTAACTTTGGCAAACAGTGAACGATGCTTCGTAAAAAAACCATCAATTGAATCCTTTCACAGCAGACCGTGACACATTACCGAAAAGTCAAATTGATTCATTGTTCGAACCGTGTTCGAAGAAAGGAGATAAATTATGTCCGCGGGAAAAAAAGCGGACCTCCTAATTCTTCTTTACATCAAATACACATTACTCGTGACTAATATCAAGCAAAAAAAAAGCACGGCGGCCCTAAACGGATCGCCATAAACAACAAACACGGCAACGAACGGACCGAAGGAAAACCGTAAGCACTCGTCGTAAATCGAAGCAATGGGTCCTGGCCGATCGTCGTCCATTGTGGCACCGAAACGATGAAGAATAATAGTGGGAGGATGGAAAAGAAATAGTAAAACGTTCGCAAACACCGAGCCGGCTTATCAGCTTTATTTATTGCTGCAGGAAGCCGCGGGCAACAGCGTTTTCGAAGCTTCTTCTCTCGAGCTGAACTCGAGCGTGGCCACGTGGCAACGCGTGCTTCCGCGGACCATGATATGGACTATGAGCGGCGAGATGAAGGACGTCACGGAACAGCGAAACGTCAGTTCCATTGACGATGGGCCGAGGAAACAATCTATCACCGTACCCGGCGTCAACAATCAAACTAAGTTCATTATATAGAACAATAATTGTAAGTCAATATTCATCACATTTTCATAAATGTGATGAAAATTTCATCACATATTCATAAAATTTAATTCTTATTTATAATTTCAATTATTGATTATAATTTAATTGCTCATTATTTCTTGTATATTTGGTACAACGACTCGAGCACGCGTCATAGCATTGTCTTCAATGATAATAAATAGAAATTAATGCCTATTACACGATAAACGGAAAAGAGCAAGAATAACTGATTAGTTGCTTTTCTTCTAAATTCAAATAGAAAATTACATTTTACTTGCAAAAGTACTGTACAAAATATCCATTGTATAATATACAACAGACGAAAAGGTATACAAAATTATTTATAATTTGTCGTTCCGTAAAATTCAAATAAAAATAAGATCTTATTTCGAAATAAGACATAATAAGTAAATTATCTGTGGAATTAATTAAATGATTTCATAATTGAATGAAGAATTTAATTCATATTTTCAAATGAAATATTATTTTAATTCGTAATATTTCATTTATTATTTAAGACCTTCGACATCGGGAATGTATTGAATAAGGACGTAATACAAAGCGGAAAACAGTGCTCGCCATAGAGGAGGCAGACGTGAACAAAAAGTTGTAAAAAGATATTAATTAAACGTTTCTCATAAGGGCAGCTTTGTGATGTCAATGAGAATTAATTTATCAAAGGGAGAATCATGTAGACGTTTACAATAAATAGATTAGGGAGGCAAAGGAAGACGTTAAATATATGTGCAGCTTTATTAAAACTTTCATTCTGCTGTAATTTATTCTGTGACATTTATTAAAAATGCATATAGAACCGCGGTCTAGTTACTCTGCTTTCATATATTATGTTTGCTACGGTTTCAAGAAAATGCCTGCACTTTCGGTATGCAGATTACAACAGCCAGGAAACTGCGTGCACCGTAATAAATTGTTCGTTTGTTCCTTAGATTTTTTAAAATATATTAACAGTAATATTAATGTAGGACTGATGCATTAATACTATATTTACGAAACCCCTCAAAACCACGGCTCACTAATTTGTTTAATTCGCGATTATTCAGACGATGATTTAGTCAATATATAAATCAGAATAAATGTCTTGTTGTTACTTTTATACACTAATATCAAGCAGCTGCTTTTAATGCTCCGTTAATCTTCTGTTAATATTAATAGACCAGTTTTTCCGAGTTAATGGTTCCGTAAGATTGATTCATTTTCTACAAAAACATTCTGCAGTGGAAAAGCCTGGCGAAGCTGCAGTAGTTCCAAACATAGCAAATTCAAAAAGGCTTTTCACATCTTGCATTTTGGGGCAAGTCGTTTTTAGAAAATGTTAAATGTCAAATTCCGCTGACGAGATAACATAACCGAATTTATATTGATCGAAAATATGAAAATATCCGTGTTAGTTGCATTTCCTAAGGTAGGAATTTTCTAGTTTTCTATTTTTAAACTAAACTTCCTCAAATAAAAATTTCAGGGAAAAATTGGGAAACATGTTGAAGAGCACATTTCATCGATGATAAAAGTTCCTTGAGATGAAACTCTGTGTTGCAATTTACGAATTTCTGAAATATGCTAATTACCAGACCGCGGATTTTATACATTTGTGTCAGAAACGAATAAATGCAAAATAGCAAAAACGATCCAACAATTTGAAAATATTCTTGTGTTATTAGCCTCTCATCACGTTTATTAAGAAAATAAATAAATGTCTACGTAGTTTCTGTATAAATTAATGAAGGCAATTTTTATTTTGCATAAATATCCCCCTTCTACCAATGACAGGTTAGTTATCATAAATGTTTAAATACTGTGTATTTTCTGTTAACAATTTAAACTCTCCTAATGTAAATTTAGTGTGTCATGCAGATTCATGTTGCACGAAATTAGGAACTCGTTCAAGCACAGTTAAATGTTGGGAACTATAGAAATTATGCTACCTTGTCTTCGTAACTGTAGAAAATGGGTTATTTAAAAAGTTCATGAAGATTGATTCCTTTGTGTTAAAATATGTATAATATCTCGACATCGCCTCTGCATCATCTCCACTCCTAAGCCCTACATTCTCGACAAAATCTGTTACATTTACTCGGCTTTTCTTTCTTGAGCCGTCCTTATAAATTTTGTGGCTTGAAACGACACATTTGGGATGTTCTCCCTTGAAATTTTGTGCCTCTATTCAGCGGGAATGCCGTGTTATATCGCGAGTTTCCCCAATTCTCTAACCGCATTACGAGAGACCAAACATTTGAAAAGCAGTGTACGTTGCCCGCGAAAAGTTAAATTATTTTACACACTACAAAATGTGGAGAATAGAACGGCAAGATACACGAAACAACAGTTCTATTGTCCTTCCGATCCGCACTTTGACGGCGCGAACTGCCTAGCACAATTTTTTCACCGCGGCTGTTTAATATTTCCAGCTTTTTGGTTCGCTGTCTTTATGTATTTCAGTGTTAATAAATTTCTCGGATTCGCCGAACGTGCTGAACCAACTGATTCACAGGAACAGCGACCACTGACGTGCTCAAACAAACGCTTGGTATCGATGTGATTGAATTTTTTCTACGGTGTAACGGTTCATAAAAAGTTTAGCGTCCTGTATTATTTTTGTAGATAGAGCTGGACGAGTTGATTGACAAATATACGATACATCTTAATGAAAGTTAAAAAACGTGAACTCGCTTAGATCGCAAATATAAACGCATCGAAAAAGTTAACGTGGACATGTTATCGCAATTTGCATACAAACACGTGGACGATTAAAAATAAACATTTCCGACCGAAACTCCAAATTCGTTGATAAGCCATAAATGATTAATAATTATGATTGTTTAAAACGTCTTCTTTTATACGAGTTTTAATATATACAATTTATTTATTATATACAATTCAAATTTATTACGTTTATAATTTAATAATATTATCGGGTAACATATCCATTAATTAATGATTATTTCCATTTACGTTAACATTTGTAATTACTGACAGTGATATAGTAGTATTTATTTGCTGAACAAAATAAATAAAATAAAATGAAATTATTATCGGAGGTAGAGAACGTTTGAAAATACATTTTCGAGGCATTCAGAGCTTTCGTGCCCACAGAAAATATTAAAGTGTAATTAAGGATTTTTCTTTCTTTCAGGGAGTAATCCTTGAACGCGCGGACGTACTTTTATCAAACACCCGTTATAACTATATTTGAAAATTCTACGACGATGCAGAGTTCATCTGAACTTGCAAGAATTACAAAATTAAGTACTCCCTTCTCCCCAGTAATTATTTGATAGGAAATTGAAATTTCCACGGAGCTTCTTCCGCAGAACAAGAGCAGAAAGAAGAACCGAGGGTGGTGCGAAGTTCGTAGAAATCGAGAACGAACTCGGAGCAAGACTGCACTCGGTGCAAATGAATTTAAGAGACCGTTTAATGATATGGAAGTTAGGGTGATGTCGCACTAAATGCACCTGTCTTTTCATTTAACCGTGGTGTTCCGCGACAACGGCACTCATCACTTCCCGAAAATTGTTCGCTTAAAGTTGAATTTACTTTATCCCAGCGGGGATGTCGTATCTCGTTATTCTCTTTCGGGTCGTCGGAAATATCCGGGCGCTCTCACGATCTCTCTCTCTCTCTCTCTCTCTCCCTCACTTTTATTCTCCTATTTTTAAATTTTCGAATAACTTGACAAGTTAAATTTCAGTTCCGCCGTAATTTGAAATTTAAAACAGTCGATTTAGCTTGATGAACACGACGTCGTGTTCGAAACCTACAATTTTTCTTGCTGCTCCGAAATAATTAAACCATTGTAATCGCAATCGATCGTTTCCAAGCGAAAAAGAATGAAGGAAATTATATGTTACGCGTGACACATTTATTTTGCATAAGTATGACATTGCTCGGTATATTTAATTGCTTAATATCCCATGGAAAGCAATTTTAAAAGTTTCCGAAAATTAATTACGTCGGATGGTACGAGCTACATTGAAAACCGTGATATAATTGACCGAAGCTAATTTATTACGTGTTCCATTCCTTTTTCGAATATTCGATTGAAAGATTAACCATGCATGCGATTAAATACAGTTTCGATTTACAAAAGTACACGCTGTTTCCGCGTGCTTTGACGTTATAACGTGTTTAACATTTTATCGGGAATATTTGTAGCAGCTAAACATAGCGAGAAGTACGCAAATTAACGCGTTCGAAATCGTGCGTATTCTCTGCGATCGTTTAATATCGATCTTCGCGTAAATAACGCCCCGGATAAAGGCACTTTGGAACGCATGTACGCACGATGAATCCTTGAGTCAATCAACGCTACTAATACGCACCATACCAAACCAACTCTTTATGCTCCTAACCTACTAGCCGCGTAATTTGTCGATTATAAACACTCATGTGAACGCAATTACCTGTTTAACTGCGAATTTACTTCGTGGATTTACTGTGCAAATTATCGTCGAACGTGGACGAGCAGGTTCCAGTTGTTTATACAAAACAGCGATAGTCATTCGAACGAGTGCGAGGAAAACAAAATTGCTTAAATTTTCGAAAACTTGGACGTCTTTTTATTCGACTTCTTTGCTATGTAGAATAATTCGGCAATGAGTTTTACAGAATAATTCGACAAAGCTTGGAAATATTTAAGGTAGAGGAAAATCTGTATTCCATAAAACCGGAGATCTTGGAGATTTTACTATATTTCTTTACATCTCCAAGATCTTGAATTATCCAGAATTATCTTTGTCGAATTATTCCAGAAAAGTTCCAGAAAAGTTCCAGAAAGGTTCCAGAAAAGTTCCATAAAAGTTCCAGAAAAGTTTTTTATTGTACATTGTACAGATACAACGTAATTAAAAAGAATCTTTCTCAAAATTTCTAGTTTCAAAACTGTTTTTCTTTAAAATCGCACTTTAATGTTTAAGTTTTTCTCCATGCAATATTCACGATTACCAATAAATGAGTAAGGATGATAAGGATCATGTTATGCACATTTCGCCAAAATTGTCGGAAGTAAATCGAATTGCTAGATCAAAACATGAGGGTTAAAGAAATATGGCATTTGGTATTAAATAAAAAATTTGTGAGTATCATAAATATACTGCGAATTTTTGTAAATTAATGCTTTATATAAATCTTAGAACCTCTATAACTTGACTGTTTACGGAAAGCTTAGAACTTTTAGGATTTAACAGTTTATGGAAACCTTAGAATCTTCACGATTTCATAGTTTACGAAACCTCAGATCCTTTAAGATTTGACTGTCTATAAAAATCATAGAACCATTCCGAATTAACAGTTTATGCAAACTTTAGTATGAATTGACAGATTGCGAAAATCTCAGTCTTCATGAATTGACAGTTTATGAGAACCTTGGAACCGGCAGAAATTGCCAATTTACGAAAACCCTTGAATTTGTGCGAATTGCTAAATTCGATACAATACCGCGATATTCTTGAACTATCGTAACTTTTCATTTAGGAAATAGCGAGCCCTCTAACGAGCAAAAAATGTCAAGTGCAAGCAAAATAGAGTAATCCACGCTACCGCAGATAATACAGTTAGAATCGAGGACGCTCAAGCACGGTATGAAAATAAAAAATCATCAAACGGTGGAATTGAACGTAGACAGAGACTGGGATACTACAGGAATAAGGTAGAGAGGTGCTTGTCGTGCTCGTCCACTTTTTTAAATCAAGAGGCTCCTACTTCTACTTGACCCGTGTACATAGCGCAAAATTTTCGTGCCACTTTTCTAAACATTGGAACGTCTGTTTTCTAAGAAAACAGCGACCGTGAGATCCAGATCAAATGAACACAGTCGTCGTTCCGCCGGAGTATATTTTACATGGAAATATTAGTTTGACAAGACCGGGAGCAGAAAATGCCGATACACTGTTTTCTGCACGGGACCTATCACATCCGAATGTCGATTTTATACGAGTCGCAGCACTTTTGAAATGTGATCTTTGCAAAGTAGATTTCGGATTAGATTTTGTAAGCGCAGCAATTCAACTATCTTGTCTATTATTCGGTTTTATTAAACTGATATCAAAGCGTTATCTAGATCTTTAATTTCGTATGTGAAAAATAGTAAATGGTTATTAACTTGTATTTATTATATCAATAATTGTAAGTGTCAACTATAGTTTATTAAATTATTTCTGACAATACTTCACTTTATAAGATCTATTTTTTTAAGATGAAGTAAACACTAATCTTCGAGACACAAACATGATAAAATAAAGCATGTATTGAGTACAATTAATGGTGTTCGAACCACACAGAAGTACTCGAGAAAGCAGAATATATTGTTGAAGTAGCAGATAATATATTTAAATTCATTATTTTGGCTTTTTCTTATTTTCCTGCGATATCTTTTTCTATACTCTGTATTACACACCCTTGTTCGCTTTATTTTGTCATCTTTTCGTATTGTCGCATTACCATCACCGTAAGGATCATGCTGCAATTATATAATATAATAGAAATATTAATATATATTATTATTATAATATATATTATTATTATATAATAGAATTATATAATATAATATAATAGAAACACTTCTTTTTCCGTTAAGTAAATAAATAAATTATTAAAAAATCATTCGTTTGTGCATATTACAGCATCATATTTCAACCCCATTCAATGAATAGTGAAACTATCAAAGAAACGTCAGACAATGCTGAACTTTTTCGAAAGAAATTTCATCGATATACACCGTGCAACAGTCGTCGCGTCGTTGTTAGCAAATAGCTGAACGTTTCGTAAGTACTGATTCGATTCTCCAATACGGAGATTACGTCGCAGACTTTTAATTCAGTTATCACAGTCAATCACTCAAATCTCACCGTCACAACAACGTGCGCCGGAAGTGACGCAGCGGCCGACGATTCATGTTTACCTTGCGAATCGTTATTTATGGTTTCGTGAATATTTATTAATTAATTCGCGCAACGTTTCATCGCTACGCTCGCGTGTCGACAATAGTTTCCCGGTCGTCGATAAAACTGCCACTGGCGAATGGAAAAAAGAGCGAAAAATGAGAGAGAGAGAGACAGAGAACGTGAGAGAGAGAGAGAGAGAGAGAGAGAACGTGAGAGAGAGAGAGAGAGACAGAGAGAGAACGTGAGAGAGAGAGAGAGAGAGAGAGAGAGAGAGAGAGTCAAGAAAAAATACCGTTCTCCTTCGCGTCCGGCTGCAGAACAAGACCTTCGGAGTAATTAGCATTCGCCGCCGAGGAAATTTTAATCGTGTAACACAGATCGTAACTACTGCGATTCTTTGGAGGATGAAAGGGATCCAGGCTTTTTTGTTCATACTCGGCCGGAGGATCTTTATTCAAGTTGCAGTCAACTGATCAGGAGTGCAGCGGGGTCGAGCGTAGGAGGTGCCGGCCGGGGGGGGGGACGCATTTCACGTAATTACAGAGAATTTTTTTGTAATGAAAGGGTCCACTGGTCAAAAGATCTCGGGCGTAAAAGGGAACGGGAATTGTAGAGAGAATCAAGCGGCGGAGTTTGATAGAACGTAAAGTGCCGGAAACCGCATTGTGTACGTGCAAAAAGTTCTGCTCCCTTTGATGTTCCTCCGATATATATCCAAAACGACCATGACAATGACACATGGACACATGCTACCTTTTTCACCCGCCGAAACAAAAGAAAGAAACATAACAATCGCTTTGTTTTTTTTATTTTTTCATATGACGTTCATCGTCCCGTTAAACGATTCTACGGAATTGATCAAGGTTGGTTCCAATTAGGCGCAGTTGTTTTTTAAAACTATTGTCGATATTAAATCGCGAAAAGGACCGACGCGGAAGGAAAACATTTACGATGCGATGCACAGTGCTGTATTTGGACTGAGAAGATGGCCAAAATTGTTTTATACGTTTGCGTGGAAATGAAAGTACTTGGGGAATGAAACGATGCTGTTGTTTACTAACAGTTCACCAAAAAATACAAGGAATAAAAAATTTACGAATAAATTTATAAATCTTGAGAAATGTCACGTGTTTGTTTATATTGTTACACTTTTAATACAAATTTTCTTTTTTTACTGCGGATTCAAACTTGTGGCACAGCAAAGAATCAGAGACAAAGAATTCGAACAGGTTTTTTGAACTCAAAATAGAATTTTTTAGTAGGTGGACAGGTCAAATAGTTGATCAATCTATTGTAGACAGCATTGTCATGTACAGCAATCTTTTATGACACAATGGCACACATTTAAAACATAGTTGAACACTGTTGTAGATTCTCAGAATATTTGCAATGACATTAAAATTATTAAACGCGTTTTAATCTCGAGAATGAACTGTGCGCATAATTTGTTCGAATGGTCTTCAAATTTTTCGTGAAATTGCAAAAATTAGTCGCGCAATTCTATTTACCTTCGGCGAAATACACGATGGAACGATTGGCTAATAAACAACGCGGAACACTTGACATCGTGACGGAAAGATTCGTAAAACAATGATCGAAATGAAGTGATAAACGTGTGCCAAGCGGTGAATTTTCAGGTTGGAGTTATTTTGATAAAGGAAAAAACGAGCCGACACGAGCCAGATCCTCCAATTAATAATCTGTCCTCAAACTGTCACACGCACTTGAATCTTCATTCGTGCTTATACTTGCTCGTGCTTCTCCTCCGAATTTTAGCGTGCAAATTAACTATGTTTCGTTACTTCATCCAGTGGAAGATTCATTTCAATGTACTTTCATAATATTAATTCTGATTAAACTGACTGCAACTAATAGTGCATTGCATAAATAAAAAATTACATGGTGATTCATTTTCAGAGACAAACGTTTCTGAACATACAGCAAGCAAAATAAAATTGTATGATAAACATGTTAAGTGCCATGTCAGTCGCCGGTGACTGACGATATACAATTTAAGAAATGATATTCTTCTGTGTGCATCAATTTTAAATAATTTAATAATCATGAGAGACTGTGTCTAAAAATTACTTGCTACCAAACATAATTTTAATGAGTATTAATAAAACGAAGTATTCGCAGGCTTGGTGTTTAACGTGTTAAAGGAGATGCAAATATGAACTAGAAATTTTGTAGACAATTCTGAGTTAACGTTGAAAATTCTAATATGTTAATTGATACACCGGTAACTTAGAAAGACATCAAATAAGTTACATCGATCTTTTATTCATTATTAAACCCCATCGCTTGATTCAATGCACGACATACATTTTATATAATTAAACAGGAAATAATTCTTACTTTCTCAGGCCTGCAATTCCACTTTAATGGAATTGTACTGCCGACTAGCATGGCGTTAAGAAGACAAGAGAAATATAATTTCTCGAGTAAAACTTTATCTCGCAACCGCAGGGCAGATTCTGCAATGAACGTGTTGTCACTCTCACGCGCGATAAGGATCTGATGAAATTATTTCTTTTTCACTCCGATAAGTAGAGTCTACCGTGTCCGAGACATTGCAAGCATAATCCTCTTCCATCCTCATGTTAATTCGTACGGGTAATAAGGTTAATACGTAGTTCGATAAATATCGTTTCTGTATATGATAAATATTGCCACGCAGAAATAGGAAATATCGACAAAATCAGCGAAAGATATCGGCGAGAATTGGCATATTGAAAAATAATAACGCGAAATATCGCGATAATCATTTTCTTGCTCGCGCGCGGATACACGCGAATGGTGTAATTCTTTGGCAACGGTGATTCTGAACATTACTAACGATGTTTGCGATAACGTTTACGCAGTGAATATTAACATGCTTAATTACGCGCGTTCCAAAGCAATAATGAACTAAATACATACTATACGCAAAACTGTCTGAATCCTGCGAGCCTATAAATCACCTATCATACGTGTCATACCGTGAATACATAAAACGGACTCCCGCGGCACTGCGAAAAACAAAATTTAGATCGAAAACAAGGACGATCAAACGATCTGGTGAAGATTTATCAGGATTCAACGGCTGTGTAGATCCTCCGTGTAAACGATAACCGTTTCGAATTGAATGCGTTCGATTAACCAAGCGTGAATTTTTATTCGGACGTAGTCCAGCGCGACGTATTGTGTTTCGTTGTAAAAAAAAAAAAACAACACAGCTCGCAAACGGTTTGCAAAGAATAACGATGATGGGTGTGTATCGTCGTCGCATCGAAATCTCGCGCCGCGCTACACGCGAGCCGATGTTACGATTCTGATAATTAATGCGATCAGCATGAGAACAGGGAATTTATAACATCAATTCCAGGTGAAGTAATTAATCGTTTACGCGATCGAAAATTATCAATGGAGTTCACTGTATCGGCGGGAACACATTGTTTATCGCACTGTTCTTTCGAGAGTGGTGATTCGCGCACCGAAATAATGCTTAAATTGAAACGTTAGTCGCCGTGAAAGTGATTGTATCAAGTATTAAATGGTTGGTCGATGTAAAAATTTGATGAATGATTCTGTATGTCCATCAAGAATGTTTCTAGAGAAAGTTTTATTAATATATATTTCGTGATAATACAGTGTAGATCGCATTTTTCTTTTGTAACTGGTTTGGAAAATTTGTCTTCTATATATATCAAATTGATATGAAGAATAACATGTACTTGTTCATATACATGTGTTCTATAAATTAATGTATAAAATAATATATTTCTTACAAATTGGTCTATTATATAAAACATATTTTACTAATCTTCGTGCAAAATAATCGATTAACGGTCGGTCACAAAATTTAGATATAATTTTATCGTAAATATTATAATGTTTCCAAAAGTATCGTATATGCATATCACAATATATAACTATATGTAAAAATATATTGTAATATATTACAATGATATATAAATATATAACTATGTAACTATAAATATTACAATAATGTATATTACAATAACTATAAATATTACAATAATATATATTACAATAATAAATAAAATTATGGTTACGAACAACAAAAGTAATAAAATTCATATCATAAATTAGTTGTCAACGAAAGAACGAACTCGGTTGCAAATTATAATCGAAATAAGTAAATCTCTCCCTCTCTCTCTCTCTCTCTCTCTCTCTCTCTCTCTCTCTCTCTGCCAAGAGAGAACTTTAGAAAGTTTCTGTTCGTACACTCGCTGCGAAATCAGATTGCCATTGAATTTCGTTTTTTTAACATTCAAATGAACAGCTTAAAGGACGCGGAACATCAAAAGGTACAAATCCGAAAAAAACTGAAGTTCCGATGTTGGTCGGTGTCCTCGTTGTTTCCGTTCGGTAATCGTTTTTCCACACACACGCACACAATCGAGGTATGCATTCGGAAGTATATAATCTATCGTAAATATCAAACAAACGTTCTACCCAGCCGAGGAAAACATAATTTCGCTTTTTGTTCATCATCGTTATCGTCCCCCTCTTCAATTCCACATCTCTTTTCTTGTCCGTGCGACGATTTACCATCGACTAGAACGCGGCAGTTCTATTGTACGCTTCGTATTATTCCATGAAACCTCGCGGAGCATGCGCTCAGAGAGACCTGACTACACGGTGGAAATTTAAAAATCGTTTTCCATTGTCTGTCACAGTTCCCTCATTAGAGATCCAGTCGTAATGTGATACGGTTGCAAAATACTCGCTTTATTATTTATGTACCAGCGAAAACTTTGCCACGAATCGTTGTGTTTTTCACGAAAATCGAACAACGCCGCGCCGTGAACTTTTCGCCTAACTGTAATGAACGCATTGTTAAAAAACAATGCTAAAACTTTTTTTATCTTCAACTTCATCTACTCACATATAAGAGTGCCACAGACGTTCCTTGAAGAATCAATGGTTTATTAAAAAGCTGTTTCGCAAATATGAAATATTATAAATATGAAATACTTCGATACAGTGTAGAACTGATTTAGGATAAATACCCAATCTGTCTAACATTTACTGACTTTAACTGAAAAATATAGTAAAAAATTGTTAGAGCAATAAAGTTTTGTTTAAATGTCAGTAGCTTATTTTTAAGTGCATGCAACATATTGAAATATGTGTAAAAGAATTTACTGGAATTTTTTAATACAAATTTCACTCGTCTGCATTCCTGCAAAACTTATTTCTTATCTTCACTAGTGTGCCAGTAAATTAAATAAGAATATTCATATTTCATGGAAGTATTTTGAACATCGATTAAATATTCAGGATCTTCTATTTCAGCAAATTATTTTCACGATTCTGTAACGTAAGGAGAGAAACACGATGCTTCAAATGATATAAAAGATAATTAGACTTCAGGTATTTATAAGTTTGTTGGATGAATGATAAAATATTCCGTGATTCTGCATACATAAGAGACCATTAGCTCATCTCCGGCAATCGAGATTATCTTCGCGACAGATGAAACTATCTGAAACGGATTCGAAAGAGATTAATATAAGAAATTTATGTTGCACTCTCGGGGGAGTGTCACAACGTTTTGTACAACGCGGAGACCATATTGCAAATGCATGCTCCAATTGCGGTCGAGCTAATGCATTATACAGGGTGACCCGATACGAATTTCAACGTATAAAATCGTCAAAGGTATATCTAGATAGCGAGAATTACGAATATAAATTACCTCGAGGAATTTCTTTTCCCGATATCTATTTTTTTCTAACAAATTCGAAACCTTCGAATTCTAAATTGCACTCGGTTCAATTCAATTCAATTAAATCAATTTAATTTATCGCGGTCATTGAATATGAAACGCATAGATTTTGTAGTAAAATTGTAGAGTAAAGTATGTAATTCATAGTTAACGAACTAATATATCTCGGGGTACTTTTCAAAATTTATATATTTTCGAAATGTTTTTACTATGAAATCAGCAGAATCATGATTCCTCTTCTTAGGGTGTTAAAAGTAATTAAAATAAAAAGTTTTGTTGAATTTTTCATTAATATTTATATTTAATTTTGTATAAATTAAGCACAATATAATAAAGCATAGTAACGTTGTGTCGAACTCTATCGAATTAAACATTGTATTTCTCGCACGTTTTCAAGAACTAACGTAATAATTTGCTCAAACGAACGATATATAGAACTTCTGGCCGATTAACAATAGCTTAACGATTTCGCGATTCTGATGAAGTTTTTAATTGGCTGCCTGTAATGTGTTCATTCGAGCGTTCCATGCAAACCGGGTTCATAACGTTTTAATTGGCGACGAGGAAACAGAAAGATTCCCACATCTTGCTCTAGTGCTTCCCACTTTACCAAAATAAGGCAAATCGTGCAACTGAGAACGTGCTGATCGTATTAACGTGAACAATGCAACATCGAATTCTACACGAACGACAAGTTCATTTCTAAAATAATATGTCAATTACAGAAATACGCATATGCAAATTCTTGTCCCTAAATAAATTTCAAGTGCTAAAAATTTCGGTAACATCTTCTTTATTAATGAAATAACAACGTGCAGGACTTTAATCAACGTTGTCGGTTATTATGTTCCCGAATATTTGAATATCAAATATCATGCACGCGTAATTTCAGTCTCAAATTCACGGAATACCATTTTTATGTGTGGGTGAACTGGACATTTTTTAACAAAATTACAGTTTACATTGAAGATACGCACGAATATATTCTTAAATATTATTATTCTCAAGTTATACAGTTCGATCATAAGTATATAGCATGCATTCATGATATTTATTTATTTACGATGTTATATACAGTTGCATAATTTAAATAGTCGAAGCATACCGGAATCAATTTTAAGTTGTCAAGTTATTAAAAGAAGATAGAAGTCGCTAATATGGTCGCGTATAGAAAATCCCGCCTTAACAACCAAGATTACTCTTGCAAGATTCTCTGCTGTCTAAATGCAATCAGCCGTCTTACAGAAAGTTATCACTCTGCTGTGACACGACAATTTCGAAAATTCATTATAAGTTTTCCCGAGGAGATGGTTACGGTTTTTCAATTTCAAGCACTTAAAGTCTGAAGACTTCATCTATCACATCATCGAAATCCTTTTTAAATAATATAAAAATACAATTACAGATGAAAAATTTGACAAATTTTACTTGCCAATTATATCGTGTCCTCTGTCGCGGCGGTCATTATCTTTACGCTTTATCCTTCGAAATTGTAAAGAATCGCGCGATTGAAACTTCATTTTCGCGCAGCAATTTTATTCGAAGCTCACGTCTGGCAGAAAATCCCCAGATTTAATAACTAGCCTGCAAACGGCGCAGTACAGAGAACGTAATTTTTTAGATTAAATATTCTCGCGAAATTTTCATTCAGTTGCAACTGTACCCGGATGCGTTTCCAAATTAGCAATCACTAATTGGTACGATCGCTGTGATGGATAGTGCATTGCCTGAAATTTCCCAAGACTTTCGTAAATACACAGCAAAAAGTATTCGTACATCTTTTGAAACGCAACTAATTTCAAACTGAACTGAACGATTTGAATTGTTTTTTAATGTCAAAGGAACTACTTGGAATGACAAAAAGGACTAAAAAAAAACTTTGATACTAACTTACTCAAAAATGAGTAAGTCAAATTTCAAATTGTAACAACATCAAATGAATTTAAGAACATTAACATACTATTTCTTACTTCTCAAGATTATTAAAAAAGGAATGACATTTCTATTCGTCTTCGATTTCCTAAAATTAACAGAAAACGCATTTTTTAAATTTTCGAACATTTTTTAAATTTGAGAACGTTAACATATTATTTCTTACTTCTCAAGATTATTAAAAAAAGAATGACATTTCTATTCGTCTTCGATTTCCTAAAATTAACAGAAAACGCATTTTTTACATTATCGCTTCAGCTTCGAATCAAATAGTTAAGTAACTAGAGTTTTCTTTGTCATTTCAAGCAATGGCAGAACTGGAGAAAAAAAGTATTTCAGTCATTGTACAGTAATCTAGTCTCTTTAATATTAAAAAAGAAATTCAAATCATTTGGTCCATTTTTAAAACGGTTAATGCGTTTTAAACGATGTTCGAATAATTTTTGCCAGAGATTGTATCACGTGACAGATACTAGCATACATATTATCGTTTACATGGAATGCTTCGCGTATTATTGTAGAAATTGATTAACGTTTAACACTCTCAGTTTCTTCACTGCTTGGCGAGTTTATCAAGTTCCAGGAAGTTTTGATTTCAACGCGAAACATTCGCTGCGGAATTTACGATGAATTCGAAATAAATGGAATCGCGTGCAATTTCGAAGAGAATTTTATCCATGACAAAGTAAAAAATAGGATATCCGAATGCTGTGAGGATCGAACGATTCGGCGTTCGTGTTTGTTAAATGGAAAAT
Organism: Megalopta genalis; assembly: GCF_051020955.1. Lineage (NCBI taxonomy): Eukaryota > Metazoa > Arthropoda > Insecta > Hymenoptera > Halictidae > Megalopta > Megalopta genalis. The sequence continues at coordinate 15,476,021 of NC_135023.1, forward strand.
TGAAAGGTATTCCGCATTTTCGAAACGCAGTATTGCGTTGCGTTTCATATGTAAATAGTAACGAGAGCCTGGATAGGTGAAAAGCTTCGGGGTAAGGTGAAATGGAACAACCGAGCTTCCGCGGATTGACTGGTAGAATGTTCACTGAATTAAACACCGGAAAAGTAATTAAATCTTTCGAAAATGCGCTCAAGTGCTCCGCAGGATTTTCGAAAGGTGCTCGGGAATGGGAAATCGTTGCACTGTGTTTGTGGGCCACTGGTCTCAGAATTAAACTCTTGATGATAATGACACCTCGAAATTACTTCTGATGGCGGTGATGTTGAATGCGGAACAAGTACTTCGTTGTCATAAACGATAACACAACCTCATGCGTAGGTGTCGTTTTAATATAATGAATTTTTATTATAAAGTTGAATTATAATAGATTTTTATAATAGAAAATAAAGTTTTATTAGAGGGGTGAAATTGGTTATAGCAGATTTTTTAATTAAAATTTAATTCGAAATTTCAAATTATAGCAGATGTTGAACGGAAATTTAAATCATAGTAGACTTTTAATCCAAAATTTAATCGGAAATTTTAAATTATAATATATTTTCAGCCATTATTTGTTCGGAACTCCATTTACATGAACCTGTCGAGAGACAAGTTGGTTCGCATAATCAGGTGATTCGTATAATAAGTCCACCTGTCTCCCACCATCGACTATAATTTTTCGTTCATTTAAACCTCGCTTCAACTCTTGGAAGCGTGTCAAAAATATCTTGTTCTGCTGCTTCTCTTAGATAATCAAGAAAACGATGCATCACAATTTTCGTCAATTTACATCCAGAAATTGATATCTGCTTGTACTGAATTATTATAAATTCTGCGACAATAAACGGAGTTCCACTGCATTGAAATGTTGTTCCATGCGTCATGTAAAAATATATCAGTTCGCAAAATAATTTCCCCGCGTGACTTGAAAATTGTTTAATGATAAACCGAAAATGATGAAAAAGGGACTTTAAAGGGAGACACATGAATCACGATGTACAGCCATCGTAAACCAAACCATTTTCACATCTGTAAAAGTAACGAACACTGGAGAGGACAAATTAAACGAAACACCCTGCATTTTCTGCGGCGTGTGAAAAAATAAATTTACGGGTTTTCTCATGCAACAGATAATTGGAAAGGCAAACATGACGAGCAGGTTAATTCTGCCGACCCTATAGATCCCAATTAAACGGATTAACCCGTACTCTACGAACTGAGGTGGGACATGGAGTATGCGGTGCAAGAATTGAAACTAGAACAATACATTATCCGTTTCGAGTACGTGAAGGACACGATTACTGTTCCCAGTGTCTGCTTTCGTATAATCCCAGCCCACTTTCGCCACCTACTCGTCGACCCAAAAGTCTCCTCGTTCCTTCCAATGTTTGCGTACCATTCACTTAGGATCCTGGGCCCTAGGTATATACTTCATCTTCCTCGCCCGCAGTCTTGTCCCGCACTGTTCTTTCCCGCTTCTTTATTTCGTATTCTCCTTACGAACCAAAGATAAGTCACCGAAGAGCCACCCACTTCTCTTATATGAACTAATTCTCATCCAGCGAACCTCGCAGGTGTTGCTCCGGGGCTTTAACCTCTTCTGAAGTAAACAGTGACTTATGTTTGATTTAACTCTTTGCCCAGCCTGCACCGGGCCACTCCTGAATCATGCTTTACGCGAGCTCGCCAAAGAGACCGGATTGATCCGTCTGGCTCTTTTAATACTTAATAAAATATAATGGAAAGCGTTGCATACGGCCCACTTCAAAAGTATTAGGACTTATTTCGTGTAGATTATAATTTTTCATTCGGTTCAGATGATATCCGTGAGTTGTGTGGCATCGTATCGTCGAAAGTATGAAGTATGAAGTCGTAAGTGTTTGTCACTTGTGCAATTAATTTACCCGTTTATAGAATTTCACGTACGGCACGCATCGATTTCCGATATGTTTTTTTAATATGTGGAGCGGCATCGTGCAAAATGCACGGAACCGCGAATAGAAACAGAAATAGCAGAAACACTAATAAAACGAATGCCGAAATTAGTTCAAGAGGCAATTAAAAATCGTCGTGGATGTATCGACGAAAAGTTGATTTCATTTCATTTCACTTTATTTTATTTTACAACATTCACGTTATTTTTATTGTAACGTTCAATATTGTACGCGCTTGTTATAGTTAACATATAATGAACATTGAAAAGAAATTTAAGAAATCATAAAAATCCGATCTTTTTAAGTAGAATAACTTCTTGAAAATTCCTTCAAAAGATTTGAATTTTTTTCAGATGTTAGTCTGATTAGGCTGATCAAATCCGATCGAATTTTCAGCATGCGTGTAAATTGCCCAGATCTACAAAATGCATTGTTCGAAGCGAAATCTAAACAAATTTTTGTATACTCATTCTCTAGAAAACTAGTCCGTCTAACATCCGAAAAATATTCAAGTTATTTGAACAAATCTGAAAAGAGTTTGAAAAGCTGTCAACGTACTTTCCAATGCGACTGTATAATTAATTAATTGACACCTATGCGAAAGAGAATTAACGCGAGTTTCGTGGAGTTTCTGATAGACGAAATCCTTCCCTGCACTGTGAACAGAGAGATTAGTGTCATATGTGAAGAGTCCGAGACAGTTGAGGACGTAATGCCGAAAGGTAGGCCAGGGAACACGACAATAACTGATGCTGAAATTCTGCGGAATTTCCCTCGATTACATCGTAATTCGTATGCAAATGTATATAATGTTCCTGCGTTTCTTGGGACTCGAATTATTAAACAGATTCAAAGGCACCATTTCGAGTTTCTCGTTGTGCAGTTATTACAGTTATGAAACTATCGGGATGTATCTAAGTATAGGGCTTACGAAATGAATACTTTTGATTATACAAATATAATTCTGTACTTACATCATTTTCATAGTCAGTCACAAGAATCTTTAACATTTTCGAATATTTAAAACAAAGAAACATCAGTTGTACCATATGCATATTTGAACTTTGATTGCTTCGAAAAAAACTGATAACGTTTCTATATTCATTTGAAAGATTAACAAACTAAATACAGGATCATACAAAGATTATAGACAATTGCCACGAGTATACTAAACGAAATAAAATTTATAACCACCGTAGTAATAAATAGTTAATTGCATAGTAAATTTTATGGCTTTTACCATTTTCATAAATATCATTTCCAAATACCATTTTACCAATTTAAAATTAAAGCGAATAAGTAATAACTAATCCAAGTGAATTTAAAGTGAATAAAACCGACACTAATCATTTGATATTTCTTAGCAATTTTCCTTTTAATTTGTATTCTTGTTTATATTTTCCTCTACAAATCGAATATCGTAACCATTTTGTTTTCTAATTATATAAACACCTGTAATTTCTCTTTTCTTGTATACACAATTCACGTTTATCAAAAATGCGACATCACAAATCAAACACGATTTAATTGCACATTTAAAAAATAGATCACGTATTATCTTAGAATCTTTCCTCAAACTCAGTTTTAACGCGACGGCTAATAAAAATCTGAACCCCGCGACACATGTTACCTACCAAGAACAAAGCTTCCCTGCATATCTGCCGCGAGGCTCGCCATTTTTCTTCTGCCGGAGAATAATTCTGTATTCGCAGGCCGCTTTCTACAAGATATCCTTGCGTCTTAGGGTTCATTTCTGTTCGGGATAAAACGAAGAAACCAAGGTAGGAACGATGCGATTGAACGCTATAATCCGTTTCAGCGCGGTCCTCATCATAAAAGTGCATCATCGCGGAGCGTTTTCTAAAATCTCTGCGCGCATTGTTACATGCACACCCTTCGCTACTATCCCCCTTCCCTCCCCCCCTCCCCCCACATTTGTCTACCGGCGGAGCGCGTCGGATCTGTCTGGTCTTTTCTCCCATAGAAAAACCGTGGCAGTCTCATTACACTGACGGGGCGAACAGCTCGCGGAAGAGCATTGCGTCATGGAGAATTCTTCTTACTTGAGCCCGGGCTGGATATACACAGCTCAAAATACAGGAGAAGACGAAGAATAGACGGTGTGTTACACGGCTGGGCCGAGGATTGAGGGAGTACGGGGGGCTTTTGTTGCGGTTGAAATATTTGAAAGCGATGTATCTTTCGACGTTCTCCATCCTCCCGGCTGGTACCCTCATAGTAGAACATCTCCTCGGTTCCTTCTTCGGCTTTCCTTTGCTCCGTCTCTTACCCTCTCACTCTCTTCTCTTTCGCGTTTTTTCCTCCCTTCCTTTACTTCCTGGGTATATCGGCTACAAGGTACAAGCCACATCGAGCAATATCTTAAAAACTCCAACTGGCCCGCATCCAAAGTCCGAGGCATCGCGGGAATGATTGTTGCGAACCCGAAGTTTGTTTCTAACATGCCAATCGAGTTGCATCTAATGCGCGGACAGACACGATGCCAACTTGCCCCCAGGTGACCATTAGACTGCGGACATTTGTGCGAATCGGCGGATCAAGATCGCGGACGCAATAAGAGGACAATGAGACCGAAAGTATTGCACACGTTCTTTTTTATCGGCCTGCTATCATTTTGAAGTGGTGAGAACATCACTTGCAATGAGAGTTGAGAAACCTATTTTACTGACTCGAAAATGTTCAAAAGTTTCTGAATTGTTTCGTGGAAGATCTTTAGCCTAAACTTTCGAAAATATAGTTTGCTCGAAGTGTACATCGAAAATGAATTTTTCCAGAATTTTTCTGCGAATTGGTTAATCTTTTCATGAAAATTTCTGCTGGAAGTTTTGAATGAAATCGATTTTTTAGGAGTTGAGGTAAATGTAATGTTGTTGTAAATGTAATGTCTTGTGAAGTTTCTCGTAAGTTGTAATAACATCGAATAAAATGGTAAAAATATTTATACAATTTATGTTTTTCTGGATACGCATAAATTATTGGATTTTAAGCTTTGCGATAAAAACATTTCTAACAAAAGTAAGTAGGTGAAGAACAAAAGATTAAAAACAACAAAAGTATATGAAACATTTATATGTGTAATATGTATATGTGATATTTCATTCAATGCGAAATTCTATAAATTTATTTCTACAGCAGTTTCAAATATCCGCAAAGATCAGCAGTTTAGTTATTATCGCAAAACTATTATTTTACGATGGTAGTTGCGAGCATGAGCTATTGGACTATTAGTGGGAAAATAATATCGGTTTTTGATGCCGAGATAAACCGTACAAATGGCTCGGTTTCTATGAAAATCACATTAAGCCGCTTACAGGACAATGAACCAGAATGACAGAAAACAATGAATATTAGATAATTGATTTAATGAAACGATAACATCATAGTCCATCGATTCATGTGTGCACTAATTGTCAGAGAACTATTAATACGAACTCCACATAATAATTCCTACATTAAAGGCATTTATGCGATTATAGACGACATCAATCGAACAGAGCTTTCTTCGATCCATCGCAAATATAATTAAGTTCCCCAAAAAAAAGAAAAATCTCGCATAACTTCATTAATTGTCTGACTCTGTTCTCAGTTGTATAACTTCGATCTTCTTTGACATACTTTAATGAAATTCCAGAAACGACTGCAAGAAGAATGTGCATTGTTACGGAGGAGAGACACTCATGATCTCCGAGCACTGGATTAATTCTTGCACTTAATCGATTCATCGCTTCAACGTAAAATTCACCGATTACAATCTGTCCTCGGGACAAGAACATTTTAAGCATTTCTTTGTTCTCGAAGTTGCAGGACACCGGCCTCTTCATCGTCTCCAAGGTAATCTTCTTTAAAGCGCTTATCTCGAAATTTCTCATTTTGACGATCGTATGGAGGTCACTGTAGATAGCTATTATAGTTACAAACATATTACACGCGACTTCTCTCAGCGTTCCAGAAAACTTAATCATAGTTCACTGGCTAAATAAATTGACAATGATAATCCCGGTGGCTGGATACACGCCGATTTGTCATGAAACTTTGCACTAATGTTACTCGTGTTTAATTCTTTTCTCGTAAAGCCATTTTACGAAATCGTTGATCTGTTCTTGCAAAATGTTCGTTGCTTGCTGGAAATTTTTATTTGTAGCGAGCATATTACAAATTGGAATTTTCGTTTGAAAGAAAAATATATTCGTAAATTTTCAAATGTTTCCGAGGCCACGGGGCGAAATATAAAGAATAAATGAAACACTTGCGCGAAGTTTCACCAAAATCGGCGTACCGAGATACCTTTGCCAGAGCTGGAAAAATAACACACTAACGATAACACACAAAGTTGTGACTTGAATTTTGCACAGTGAATGACGGAAATTGGGATATAATTACGTTCGTCCGATACTTATCGTCTGCGTTACTGCCATGTGGATAATTGGAACAGTCGTGGAACTTTATTTATACAAGCTGTGCATGCTAATGTGTGGTGACAAATGTAATATAGTAGGGTACTTGTTGCAGATTTATTCACATTTCTTTGAAAGTATTATTGAATCGATAGCGGGAACAGCAAATGAACCGAACGCGAATAGTAGCGTTCATAATGGAACCATTGTTACTGTCGACGAACAAGTGTAACAGAAATTACGGATTTATCCAGAGATAGTGCCACTTTCGGACGCTAAATTTCATGCTATAGAAGCCTTATATTCCTTATTAATCATCGTTGTATCGACCCGTGGCTTTCCCACACAGTTTCCTACCGCACAGTTAATCTTTCGATTCATTTCCCAAAATCGACGATTAATTAATAAGATGTAAATATGATTAAAAATGTGAACGATGATTGATATCCTCGATCCATTTTCTACTAGGCCGACTTCATGTTTATTATCAATCCGTCGCGAGACAACGATGATCCTTTGTTAAATTACGAGGGAATTCTTGTACATAACTATTTAATAATTTCCTTTTGATTAGAAGTTCTGAAGAAAATGTCGTCACTTGTAATAACTCGTTGTTTGGATTCTTAAATTGTTCATCTCCGATTTTCTAAAAAACCATTCAAAATATTCTCACAATCGTTAACTAATCCATTGACATTTGTCTTGGTCGTTAAAATACTTTTTAAACAATAATAAATTCTGGAATGCTCAGCATTTCTCATAAAAGAAATACACAATTTACTTCAGAAATGATAAACGGACCGCTATGCACTTGTGCTAAAATTTTCTAAATAAAATATCGAAAATGATGATGTTGAAAGGATCTAAGATTTTCTTACATTTAGCTTAATCACTTGACTACCATGCATGCGACCTATACTACATGCTCTTAACTAATATTTTATAGCATTAATTTCTCCGCGAAAGAGGTACATTATAACGAATTATTGATGTTGAGAAGGTGAAGCGACGGAAAATAGATATTGCAAAAGTAAAAGTAAAAGTTGAGTTATAATAATAGTATAATAAGTAGTTATAATAGTATAATAATAGTTATAGTAATATTATTTTACAGTGAAAATGACCGTGAATGGCGGCGCTATTGATAGAATACCAAGACTGTTCCGCGTGCGCATTTAGATTTTAGATTTTCAGGAACTGTAATCCCTGCATCATCGTGAAATCGCGAGATTCCTCGAAGGAAGCCGAGTGAGAAGGTAATAGAAGCAGGCCGACCGAGATGAACATTTCCGAGAAAATTTCTTGACAGTCTACCCACGTGCTGAGCCGCCCACGCTTGCCTCCACACGTAGCCATGCCGGGGCCACATCCACACGCAATTTAATTTCATTTAATATTTTCCAGCTGCTAGGAATATCTCATCGGCGTAAAGACCTCTATCGTTTTATTCGCCGCCGCCGACTTTTCTTGCTGCCGTTTTCTCTATCCACACTTCTCTCCTAATTTTCTTCAAATGTTACACCACATCCGTCGTATCTCGCGATCACTTTTTATCTACGACGTTCGGACAGTACAATCGAATATTCACTTGTCCGTTGCGTACGAAAGAAACTGTATTTCACTTGGAGCATCCGACGAATGCGTGTAGGTAAATTTATAAAATCGTTCGTCTCGAAGCGAAAGTTAGCTTACGTTTACACCGGAACAGTGGTATCGTTTTCAATTAGGAAAATAGTTTAAATCGTCTCTGTTGGTTCATTCGAGATTCGAATTGCAACCGTGAATTCTTTGTTGTTTTCATAGATCAGAATATCTTTCTTAGAATTAGTAGTCACGAACGAGGCGAATTAAAAACCTGTGTTGTTTCTTTGGACGAAATGTCGAATTTTCCGCAACGTAAAATTGAGTTAAGGATTTACGGTGACAGTGTGATTATTGAGAACGAATTTTTATTCGAACGCACCGACGATTTCGAGAACCTTGACATAACGCTGAAACAGGCACTCGTTGAAGCAACGTTTGACAGATCGACGTGAAAATTTCGTGTATCGAAGGCTTCATTAATTAGAGTAGCCGTGCAAACGTTTCGCAGTTTGTACATTTAGAATCATGTCCCGTAATTACTTTGCACTCGAGGGGTTAAGCAGAGAAACGGCGCCGATTTATTGACTTATCGCAAAAATTAAAAGAGCTGCGTTTAAATTGAGAGTGAAGCACTTGAACCGTGGTGAACTAGGCCAATCAGAACACTTTCGAGCACCCTTCGCGAACTTTTCGTTCCCTGTTTATTTGAAAACTGAATTGATTGTCCGCGCGACCGGCGAAACTTTTAAATACGTAAAACTGTTTCTGTTATGCCATTAAAATTACACGAAACTCGTCTTCGCGAACAATTCTCATCGGCGTTTAAAGTCAATGGTCCCGCGTCATGCCGTTAAACGAACAATCAATTGAATATTCGCAACAGGAGTTACTGTGATCTTGTTAATCAGAACACGACGATTTCAAAGCAACCGAGAAAATTCATTCGAACAGCGACTTTTTACCGCTACACATCCTTGAAATTTCATCTCCACGCGCATGAAATATTTTCATCACCTCGTACATCCGTGTCCTTTTAAACGCCAGCCTTCCAAAGAATTTTTAGACATCCGTGAAATATTTATGAGGGATTTTATGATTATTTCTCACCCAGGCTGAAGTACCTGCACTACAATTTAGAGTTGGAAATGAGTTTCGAACTTCTCTCAATTGTGTTTTCATTGCTTTCTGCACATTCTCCTCAACGAAAGATTATTTCTTTCTTTCTAACAGGAATAGACGCGACAACGAAAATCAGTTCTTTAATTAGTATATTGTTTCTATTTTAAATCGTACCATTTTCGTATTCACATTTTTTTATATTACCTTTATATCATTTGTTATATTATCTTTATATTATCTTTATCTTTTGTATACTATCTTTTGTCGGTAAGTGTACATGCTAAATGAGATTCGACAATTTTATGATACACTAAACTTGTTTCACTTCGACATGCCATACGTCATGCACATTTCAACACAGAAAACAATGTTCGTCGGTGTTTACAGAAACTTATTAATGAAATAATGCCCTAGATAACGAGTGTAATTTATTAATGGATTTTGTTCACGGAAAAGATAGTCGAAAAGTTTTCGTTCTCACTGATGTCGACAGTCTAATTATAACACTTCGCCAGATGTTCTTTTGGAGGAATTGTGAGGTGCACACGACTGTTGGCAAAAGAGACAAAAGAAAAAGAAGTAATTTGCATTATGAAAGAAGCGTACGGTGTCATCTGTAAAAAAAAAAGAGAAATGAAGAGGAGTAAGAAGAGAGTGTTGCTCAGAGGGCGCCAACTGCCAACGTAAATACAAATCGTTAGATTGGACCCCCTGGCGAACCCTTCTTCGTCTCTATCAGACCATCCACCACTGTCACCCCGCCGACGTCCTTTTTGCTTATTGTGTCGAGCCACGCTTGAATAATTTTCCGTTTTCTGCTTTCTCGCGACTTTCGCCGGCGACAGCAAATAATAACTGGTATCCTGACTGAGACTGGGCCCGAAGCACTCTGAGGCTGCGTCAAGAGAGAAAATTCTGTTTCTCTCGTTCGTCTCCGTCTACCTCTACTCGTTTGTCTAAGGACCTGAAGTATGAATCCATACTTCACTTTCTAATCAATTCCAGCACCGTTTATTCTCTCGCGATTCATTGCCGGATTGGTATGTGATTAATTGATTGCGAGTTTCATGCATTTCTGAAACAAATTTTGCATTCCTGATGTATTAAAATTTGTAAAATACTAGGAAACGCCTATATTAATAATAATGAATGACATTTCTATTTTACTTTGAAAACGCAGAATTCTTTCACTGCAAGATTTAATTTTTATGAAATGTCTCTGGAAATAAGAATATGCATAAATATTTGTTAACGCTTGATAACAATACAGAGAATACGTTTGCGAACAAAATTAAATTATGACGTTGCGTGCGTTGAAAAGATAAAATTTAGAAGTGGAATTTTTAATAGACGAAAGAACGAATAGTACTAAGAATTTATATTATACAAAATTAAGAAGTTTAAACTATGATTAAAAAAATTTCAAAGCTGCTAACAATAAATCTGTACAACTAACAAAGAAAATTAAATTGTATACTGATAAAATTATAAATGAACTCTCTGTTGAACATGGTTTTTGAATATGAATAAAATTTGTCAATGAGGCTAACAAACTACGGAAGAAAGTTTTCGTTGAGAAACGATAATGAAATTTAAACTGTGATACCATTTCGATGAATATTTCGGTGTAAATAAAGATCACGATAGATTAATTTACAATCACAAGCACCAACGATGAAAAGAAGACATCTCGATTTATTCAGTTGCTTGACATAACTCGACAATAAATACTGAAAGAATAATTGTGTAATAAACGTGAGCAATTGAAAATAAATAAATACACAATATTCGCAATCATAGAATGAACTTTACTTTAACGAAGAAATTATTTTCGAAGATATATCAAACATTAAGTAATTTCAGTATTAAAAACAGTGGACGTTATTGGAGGACGACTATAAATATTAATGAAATACCGAAGGGTTCCTCTTACCTTCGAAATATATATTTTCAGTTCGATCAAAAAATGATAAAGTGCGCGCGGATGCATGGAACAGACTCCGGCTTCATTCTGAAAAATCAATTAGCCGGAATGATATTATTTTTTCTCCACTATTGCTTCATAAACGTGGCCGCCATTGTCTCGTCGATTGGATAATTAAATAACGGGCAAAAAGAATAAAGCGTACTGGGCCGCGCGATTCTTCTTCCCTTCCTGACGGCTATTGAACATAATTCTTTATGCATGTCGACCATGATTTTAATTTGGGATCAGATACGCGCTCGCCGGTTGGTATCTTGATGTCCAAAACAATCGTTGTTTAATTTCAGTGGGAATACCGGCCCTCCAGCGGTGAGAGGAAGCATATTACTAATAGCAATAAATCGTCGGTCTGATCGGATCTGCCGATTTATCGCGGGAAAATTAAAACTATCGAACGCGGGGCGCTTTATTTCAAAGTTAATCGGTTTTCCGGCCGTTTTCGCGGCCGGATAATGCATTCAGAATTTGACAACCATCATGGGACTTGGTGGTTCGCTGACAAACAATGGAATTATGTTTTCCATGCTATGCTGGACACGTCCACCTCTGTCCCTGCTGAATAACCAGCAATTATATAACAGGCTGCACACACGCACGCTTCTAGAATAAAAACTACGGAAACTTTTTAACGATTTTCTCTGTATGCAATTGAGTAATATCTGAATTCGTGCACATTTTCAGTGCCGCAATTTGTTTAGCGGGCCAGGATGTGGAGAGAAATTGCTTTGCTTTGATTGGCTGATGATTCATTGCTGAGTCGGCATACAAAATGGTCGCTTAAGGGGGTATTCTAATTTAGAACACTTTTATTGTTTCCTTTGATATTCTTTTTTATGAAAAAACTATGCAACTTTTTGCACCGGTGTTTTTATATATATATATTTTTATTTATTTATATTATTTATATAATTTATATTATTATTTATTTATATTATTTATATAATTTATATTATTATTTATTTATATTATTTATATTATTTATATAATTTATATTATTATTTATTTATATTATTTATATTATTTATATAATTTATATTATTATTTATTTATATTATTTATATTATTTCTATAATTTATATTATTATTTATTTATATGTATTTATATTTTTGTTTATATATATAATGTACATTTGTTACGATTTCAACAATATTTACAAATTTTTACAACGAGAAATAGTGAAAGTTAGTTTTAGTACAGATCCTCAAGTGGGGATACTTTGACAGTTACGGTAGAAATTTTTTTGATGCACAGTAATCACATTTTTATATTCTTCATTAGATTTTCCACTCTTCATAGAGCAGTTTTGAATCAGTATAAATACAGTACATTATTCTATAAAAAGTATAATTCTTCTATCAACAACCAGCTCACGTAGAGTCAAGTCTGCGTGTGAGTTGTGTCGCGTTTAGTCCACTAACACTGTCGGACACCGTGTGCACGTGCAAGGGTAAATCGCATTCGGGCATTAGAGACGTAACAACGAAAAGCTTCCGACGCGAAAGAACATTTAATCGCCTTAATAAAGCTGTTCTCCTATTCGGATTCCGGTTTCCTGTTATGCGGAAGAGATTATGATACTAGTCAGGGATTATGTTACCACGAGATGTCATATTCCAGCGTCAAACAGCATAGATTTGTGCAATCTGCATATCCATAATCGTAATGGCTTTAAATAAATAACTACGATTAGAAACCTTCTGGTGACGAAAGGTTTTTGTTTGTTTAGATTAAGCTGGGAACATTTATTCTTTTATTAAATGTACTTAGGTGCAATAAAATTTTTCTCTATCGCGAATCTGTATTTTAATTCTAACAGATTTCAACGAATTATCTATTACAATATTGTTTACTAAAATATGATAATCATCATTCATGAGCTATTGTAAATAGAAAATGTGTAGAATATCACGAATCATAATACAAATAACAAATGAACGAACAAACACTATAATTAATAACATAATCAAATTTGTCTTTAGATAAATAATTGTATATATTATACTATTGTAAATAATAATTAATTATTGTAAATATGATATCTTATAATTTTTAGACGAGAGAAACAAGTTCTGCAAAAATATTTAAAAATATTAAAAATAAATTATTACTATTAAAATATATAAATAATAAAATAATAAATATATAAAATATACTTCGTTAAAAATTATTACGTTGATCACATTATAATTAATTATAATTATAATATAAAGTATTATTAAGTACAAGAAAATGTTATTGGCTACAAATCTATGGCTACTTTGTTAGATGAAGGAAAAATTGCACGAGCATTATTCAAGACAATAAACTAACGGAACTAAATTAGAGATGTAGAGTGATAGTGTATTACTCGCGAATGTACTTATGTTGCAGCACTTTGAAAACCAGTTTCCTCGTTACGCGAAAGTGTCAACGTTTCATCCTTCAACTTGCAACACGAAACTCTATGAATTCTTAATATTAATTCCCTACGTAGCTTGCAAAATATGAAGCGGGCTTCAACTCAAAATTTCATCTGGAATACGTTAATAGTTTGCGAAGTAATTGTGGCTCGAAATTTTGCTGGCTTTCATAATGAATGTACGACTCGTAGGTACACGTGTGTTTTACATGTTAATATTTTAAATACTAGCACGGAGATCTGAAACGCACTCGCCAGAATACTGTCGCATTATCCCGCTCTTATCATTCTGTAAAATATTGTATACCTATATTAACGTTAAAACCTAATAACACTTTGTACAGAATAGCATTAACACTCCATTTGCTCAGTGAAAAGGGTTTCAATTAGTAATTACAGAGCGGAAATTAATGAGCTGACTTAGTGAACCGAGCCAGCTTCCAATCTACCTTGTAATTTTGTGTGTTCATGCTAATTGATTTTGGTGAGAATCTACTATGCTATTAAGTACCACTGAAAATATACATCATTCAACGAAATATCTGTTCGCAATATTGACAACAAGACTGTCGTTTAATACAATATTACTATTTCTTTAATTAATAAGCATTCTTGAATTATATTGTGTTATTTATTTCGAACTTCCTGTTGGTTGCAGAAAATGCAGAAAAATAGTTACGAGTATACCATTCTTGTCAATCTTCAAAAGCTTTTAAATTTACATAACATTTGCACTGTAAACATCATATTTGTATGTTTTTATATTAGATATAATAGAAAAAAGGAATGTAGAAATATGATATTTTGTAAAGTTTTCGTTTACATATCAGTGACAATGTAAAAGTTACTTTGACTTTATGTAATAATTCTGCACACCACTGTAAACTCTCTTTCATACATAACTAATTTTCCTTCAGCTTTTAAACAAAAACGGACAATTTGGGAAAAGGTGATACGATTATTCGAGCCTCGCGGTTTATTATTATAATTGCCGATTGTCAACAATTATAAAAACGAGGCTCTTCCCAAATTGTCCATTTTTGTTTACGAGCTGGAGGAAAATTAGGGAAAGTTTTTACTATAATTACTTACGAAATACTTATATATTTTTAAACTATTAGAAATCTAATATATTAACAAACATTGATGACATTGCTATCTTATTTTTATCATAAATAATTTTCCAGTCGGTAAATTATATTTGTTTTTCACTCCGATTCCTATGAAACGATCTATAAAAAAATTGGTACTCGCATAAAATAATTAAATAAATATTATATAAAATTTCGAAATGGCCTTGCTACAACATTCAACGCGATATCTGCAACGAACCGATTGAATCGTTTCTTCTAAATGGGTCACCGGAGCTCTCTCTCTCTCTCTCTCTCTCTCTCTCTCTCTCTCTGCCATTCCGACCCTAAATTATTAACGACGACCGTTTCTCGGTGATTGAGTCGGTGACGCATAAAAAAATTAAACCTGCATCCCACGTGTCAGTGGAGCTCCTGGTACGTTCCCATGAATTCTTGGAGGCATCGGAAACCCAGAGCTGTGTCTTTAACTCACCCGGGAATCCGATTTCGAATGTTACAAAGTCATTCGCAATAAATTCGGCCAGCCCCCGGAAAGCCGGAGCCTCGAAATCCTAGGTCGTTGCATACAGGTGTGCGTGTAGATCACGGAACATTCGCTTACAATGGTCACATGGTTGAGTACCGGTGCTGAGGAAAAGTAGGAAACAAAGACACCGGGAGAACGGATAGGCGTCTTTATTTATTTGTGAATGGAATTGGTGCACTACCGTGCGAGGTGACGCTCGAAGAATCTCAAGTAAGATGCAGCTGGCAAGCAGACCTCCTAAACCACAAAATTCTAGCTAAATCATCGGACACGGTGGGGGAGTAGCTGCGAAATTGTGCGCGCATTACGGAAATAAATGCTTGTGAAACGCATTGCGTGAGAATTCAAACAACGATTGGTTCGAGAATATGTTATTGTTAAATGGAAGTATTGGGAGTAGCGATTTGCGACATTTATTTTTGAACGCGTCTGCAAAGAACATTTTCTGCTTAGTCGCGCTAATAATTAAACACAAGATAAAGGTTACTCTGCTTTCATAATCATTCGTGAGTGTGTGTCGCCTGATAATATATTAATGACTGAAAGCATCAGAGGCTGGATTTCATGGCAACCTTGAACAATATTGTATTAGAGAAATTTAATTAAACTGCGATCAGAGTAAATCTGGTTCGTAAGTAGTCTTTTATAAAACTGTTGTAAAATCGAAAAATTTACTGTTAGATAATTCGAAGTTGCTGCAAATAATTTTATTATTTTTAAAATAATATTGCAACATTTTTCTAAATTCCTTAAGGTGAAATCTTTGACGTTAATATATCAATATTGCGCATTTCCAATACTGCAAAAAGCAATCAGCTACAAACAAATGAATCTTATATAGAATTCATTCAGCTAGATTGCACAAAATATAATTGCACAGAATTAATTTGTGATTGAATTGCATGCTCGTTACACTGACAATAATTAGACTTCTTAACGAGTGAATCAAACGACTTGAATTCTTTTAGAGATGTTGCAGAGACTAGTTCGCTAAACTCTCGTCGTTTTTATCTGGATTTGAAATGAAGATTTAAAGGTTTTCGTTTGCGAGTCGCTATAATTTTCTGAATATCTGCGATCGATCCCGGTGGCGTATTCATCGCGGTTTGATGGAAGAGGATCTGCGAAATTAGAGAAAACGATCGGCTGTGAAAATGAGTCGTCTATCACAGACCCCGTAAATCAGCAATGAGTTACTCAGACACGTTCCAGCATTTTAGATGCCTCTGATGTGGTAGAGTGACATAACCGCGTGTGATCCTTTGACGTCTGTTTAAGGACTACGTGCTCCATTTCGTATCGGGATAGAGAATATACGTCGGATCAAAGGGTTTCCACGACTTCCCGGTTCGTCTTTCCTCGCATTTTATTGCGCTCACCGAAGAGCTCCAAGTATCCTTTCAAAAGTCTTCGGTCTCGCCATGCTTCGCGTGCTTTCGATCCGTGCAAGCTTCTGATACATTCCTGGTCCAATAAGCTGAAACGCCCTAGGAAATATTATTTCATGATACGATTATTCGACGGGGCTTGGTGCCTTTGCTGCTTTAACACGCTCTTTATCAATCGCGAGCTGCCTTCTCATTAACGTTCCGCGGGAAACATCTTCGCGATGAGGTACTTCTTCGTTTGACTCGTTTCAGAGGAACTTGGAATTATGGTACTGGAAATGTCCTCGGTTCCGAACAACTTCTTCCATTTCTTAGAAATATCAAACAGGGCTCTGCTTTAATAAATCTTCGTTTCAGTCCTACCATTGCTCATTTAACCGGTTAGCTGTTTACGATGACTTGTACTCGTCGTGGAGGAATGGCAATTTTTTGTTACGATGCCTAACCAATCTTCTGTTTAAATTGCAGCTTTAGCGAAAACTAAAATACATTCGCAAGTTTTAAAATGGTAAA
Source organism: Megalopta genalis (assembly GCF_051020955.1). Classification (NCBI taxonomy): domain Eukaryota; kingdom Metazoa; phylum Arthropoda; class Insecta; order Hymenoptera; family Halictidae; genus Megalopta; species Megalopta genalis. The sequence continues at coordinate 15,493,016 of NC_135023.1, forward strand.
TTCACTGATGCGAGATCTACAAAATCTGTTGTGCGAATTTTTGTTATAGCCCCGGATAAAATGTTTCGAAAACATCGTCTCTTTTTACTCTTTTCCTGTTACTCCAACCAACTGTAATTGTTTCAAATGTTTTCGTTCTGTAGGTCTACTCGTTCTTTAGACAGTCCAAAATCTCGAGAAAATTCACATCGTTTGGTCCTATGTTCAAAGAGTTATTCCATTTGAATTTTCGTCAACATATGAGCCGTTTATTTTGAAAGTGGCATAAGTCACTTTACCGTAATGAAAAGTGGTGATCTTTTAATGTTTATACGAAATTATTTATACTGAGAAAAATATCAGTATCCTGAGTTAACAAATACAAGTAAATCTCCTCGAAAGTTAGCATCCATATTTTTAAACGTGTTAAAACGCAAACCCTTAAATATATCGACTTAAAAACAAAGTGACTTATGCCACTTTCAAAATAAACGGCTCATATATCCTGCGGCAAGTGTAGGCATTCCGATCGAAACTTTGCTAATTCAAGTGAACCATTGCGCAGTAGATTGTACCAATTAAAAGGAATAAGAATCTAGTACGCGTTACAAATATGCAACGGAGTAAATTCTCCTTTGTCCGTTTACAATTTTGTAATCCGCCTATTCAATTCTCTTTCATACACGTCAAATCCGCAGTCTAATAATTAACTAACGCTGTCGAACATTTGGGACATTTACGGAACGAATTCTGTACATTGAAATAATGAAGAAAGTTCTCATGGCACGTGTATTGGGTAAAATTTAATTTTTCAGCTGAGAGCTGCTTTTTCGCTCCGCAAAAGAACCATCGGGAACACTCGCAGAACAACTACGACACAAAGAATACGAAAAACTTACTACAAACTTATCTTCCATCTGCAGATGTTCGTAACTTTTTCTTCTCTCTCTCTCTCTCTCTTTCTCTCTCTTGTTGTTTTCCGTTTTGTTCGTATATATCCTGCTAAGTTGTCTGCTGAAATAGAAAAGCGCGCCGAGAAGTACGAAAGAATTAACGAGAACCACAATCACGACAAAGTACAATAATTTCTCCCTAATTCGCGTTCAGATTGCACACAAAAATGGACAATTTGGAAAGCGGAGATACGATTATTCGAGCCTTATTCGTTTTGTTGTTGACAATCGGAAACTATGAAAACGAGACGCAAGGCCCGAATAATCGTATCTCCTCTTCCCAAATTATCCATTTTTGTGCGCAATCTGAGCGCGAATTAGGGAGAAATCATTGTACAATGAGAAGAAAAAACGGGAATTAATCTCTTTCATTGGAAGTTACCGAAAATTGTATGAAAACTTTGGTTTTCTTGCGCTTCTCATATACGCGTAAATATTAAAAACGCACAAAAACCATAAATATTAATCTTCTGTAACATAATATTTTAATGAGCTTAGCAGCAAGCTTGTCAGCAAGTTCGCAATGAACGGTATTACAGGAAACTAATTAAATATTTCATAAACTTTACATAAAAGTCTACAGAATTCATGAATGTAAGGCAAGTTTGGTTGCATAATACGCGCGGCCGTATTCGTTTCAGGAAAAGTTGCAGAATACTATGCCGGACAAATTTTCAGCCGACTGAACTCCAAAAGAGTATATGCTTTTATACAAAATAGTACAAAAGTCTTTGAAAAACTATTATAAACGGTCATGAAAGAGATTTTCTGTTTACGACGCTCTCCACATTTTTGTTGTATACTCATAACAATAAAAATGATTCACCATATTATAATAACCATTATAATATAATATAGTATTATATTGTATTATTGTATTCTATTGTATTGTGAACATTACGTTGTATTATTAAATGTTTGTATATCATTGAAAATCAAACTGCAAAATTGAGCATAGCTTTTAATCTAGCTTTCAATCTTAAAGAACATAATCAGCTGATTACGATACAATTGTAATGAGAATTTATTCGAATAATTCATTGAATAAATTAACACTATATCGAGGAATTTATTGAATAATAACGATAATGTAGTGAAAATGACAGTGACAAGCAATAATTCGATAATACCGAAGAATTTAATTACTATGTCCTTTTAAATCGTCGAAACAAACGTTCTAATTAATGTCACACTCAAAAATAACATCGTTGGTCCATATACAGCCGGTTACAAAATTCTGCATACACCTTCTGTATACCTGAAACACAGAAACAGAGCTTTCGGACGTTCCGCGGCCACTGATTAATGTGTTAAATAATTAATTCTGCCGGATATATGAAAGTGTATGGGTGTCCATACGAGTTCCCATATTTCGTTGGTAGAAAATACGAGTGAACTAAGGAACAGGTATACTGAACAATTTCTAAAAACAATTGCCATCGATACATTGACGCGAATCAAATTTCTATTACAATGATCGTAACAACAAACTATAGAAGTTACCGCCGCCGCCGCCGCCAGGCTATATTGCAAGTTACGTGATTGTCAAATGATAATGCATTCCCTCGTTCAGGCAACTTTTGAGGTTGACGGCGCGACAAGTCAGTGCGTGAAACATCAGAATTAGAATTTCCCGAGTAACGCCAACAATCACGCATAATTCTGGCTAGTCCAGATTTAGCCTTTCAAGGATTAATCTTTGATCTGGGACTAGGTTCGCAAACGTTATCCACACGTGTCATCCGTGGCCTGTATAGAGTCGCGCATTATTCCCAAATGACGAGTACCAGGCCAAGGAGCCGCAGCCAGTCGAATCGAATAATTATAAGCTACAAGTCTTAGCCGGGATGACAGATAGAGTGCTGCTAAATATATTCAAATGAAGAAAGACAGTCGTAGACGGTTCGGCGCGGTGCGGTGCGGCGGAGCAGGGAACAGGGGACTGCAGGGTACTGGACGCGGTACAGGAATTCGCATAGAGCATTACCAGGAAAAGATGTTCACAGATTGTGCCCCGGGGCAAGACGTATTCGGGTCACTAGTACGTTCTCCTCGCTCCCTCGGGCTTCTCTTTCCACACCTCTTACCCTCTAGCCGGTTCCTGCAGACGCGTAGGAGGATAAATCAGTCGGTCGCCATCTTCTACCCCCTAGCCGCCTACCCCTACGGTCCTCGTCGCCCGTCCGTCGCTTCCTACCCCTTTCTCCTAACAGGCAGCTACGATCAGTGTCCCTCTTCCCTATTTTCGTTTCGGGCGAAACGTCAGGCGCACGGAACGGCTTGGAAATCGACGCGTGCAAAGCCGACGGACGTCGACGCCTCTTCTTGGCCCAGGATGATAGCCCCGAGTCAGGAATAACACGGTGAAAACGAACGGCGGACGCTTCAGGTGCCGGTGACGGCCGCCAGCCGGACGACCGACCCTCATTGGCCGGCCGGTTGTAAACCGGAAGCTTGCATTTTATCGGCGTTGCCCGAAGATTGCCGGAGATCCCGGACGATTTTCAAAGTGGTTAGGCGGTTATTATTCTCGACGACGATCGGGAAGATCTCGCGGTCCAGGGCTCCTTTCTCTTTCCGTTCTAGCCGCGGAGAAAGGCGGACGTGGTTTATTGCACGTGATCTGATAGCCGCGAAGCGATCAGAAATCTCATATCAGAAATCTGTATTCATCGTGTGCACTTTTATTCATTATTTAGACAGGTTGCGTACAAGCCGAGTTGTGCAGAATTACAATTGAATTATTCGAAGGATTTTCATTAGAACGTAATTTAATTGTATCAATTACGAATTATAATGTACTGTAAATTCTTCCTAATTGACGCTCAGATTGTACACAAAATGCTCGTTTTTTAGTTGCCGATTGTCAACAGGAATAGAAACGAACCGCAAGGCTCGAATAATCGTTTCTGCTCTTCCCAAATTGTCAATTTTCACACAATCTGAGCGACGATTAGGGAGAATTTATTGTAATTAATAAATGAATTGAACTGTTCTTAATAATTATAGTGTAATTAGTATTCATTCGAAGCGTTGTCCCGAATGGATAACGAATCATAAACAATTGAATGATAATTAATAAGTAACGGTTGAAATTATGTTCATAAATAGGAAACATATTTTATCATTTTAAATAATTTATTCATTTAAACTTCCAAGTAGCAAATAATCTTGTATTTAAATAATCGCTTAAATGATGCCCAACGCTGGACATCCAGATAGTAAAAGTTCTAGTATATGCACGAAACAATGGTATACAAAAAAAACATGAACGTAAGATAGCGTCGTGTACTATGAACGACGACGAGGAGCAAAAAATACGCAGATGAGACAATATAAGGGATATACAAAAGAAGAACACAGTGAAAAAACTAGCGTCAAACTTATCGGACAGCGCAGTTTGTAAATGCATCTGAAGAAAAACCGAGTCGTTGCACTGCTTACAGAATCGACACGAAGCTATCCCTAGCTATCGACTTCTAGCGGGAAAGTAACTAAAACGTCAATAGAAAATACTCGGATTGAAAGGGTGCAAAGGTGTCGAATGTGATCGAATTGTGTTTGCGGAAGGAAACTGTGAATCGCGGGGAACGAATTCCATGTGAACGCTATCACGGTTCGCTGTATCGTTTAATATGCGGCAAGTATTTGCTGTGACACATATCCGGAAATGACGAGCTGTGTATTTTTAATGCTCTTGAAAGTTCTGAAAGCGGAGGAACGTTGGCGGCTAGCAATCTAGCACAGTTTTCTTTCCCGGCATTTATCCGTAGCGGAATCTGTCCAGTGTCGTGCCGTTTTAAAATCTTCCAGCAGCTTTGTTCCGCCTGTCAGATCTCGTGACGCGACGACCTCGATATCTTAAAAACGGTTCATTATCGAGAAAAGGCCTGTCCTGTCGCCGATGCAGCGGCGTCGCGACACTTGAAATTAGCCGACGGGCCGACTTCGACGTTCCATACCTCTTGGCTGATTCTTCAAGGCCGGCGATCGAACGAACGACGAACCAATTCGACTGCCAATTTCCACGGCGCTGCTGTTAACGTATTCGGGACACTAGACGGCGGTGGCCTCCATCTTAACTTAGCGACTCGATCGAATCTTGTAATAGGGGTGACCGAGGCAGGTTGCAACACGGGTTAAATTCTAACACAGTTACAATTTCCTGATTAACAAATCTGGCGATGCGACGTTACAGTGGAATCGTCGGTTGACACTTTGGGGCGCAGGATTTCACGAAGTCAAATAAATCCATGTTGCACAGAAATTGGTATATCTTTCTATCGCATAATGTAAAAACATAGAAAGGTAATAATTCAATTCAATTTGTTGTTATGGGGTGGGTCTTGAATAGTCCAACCGTGCCACATGAGTTCATGAATGCGCATGCAGCTGTTGCAATATTTCGAGATAGGTGTCAAAATGTCCCGAAAAAGATAGAACACTTTTAATTCCACCGTGCCCCAAAGAATTATACAAAGTAATAGGATTTTAGCTTTCCAGTTTTGTCGGGATAATTATTCGTTGGAAAATTGTAGTGCAAATGGTTGGCATCGGTGAAACCATCACAAATTGTTTCACAAATCGCAAGGAATCTTTTCGTGACTTCTTTGAAAGAAGAATTTTTTATCGAAATCCTAAATGCAAAAAGTTCCCAGAAATGTGTTCGGTCAAATGGTGCATATTTTGACTTTCCTCTATGCTACTGACAAATTCGCCGACCTTCTCCTATTTACGAAAGTCTACGAAACACTATATTGCCAGTTCCAAAGAGCTGCCCCCGTAATTTCTTAATCACCGTAAACAGCTGATTACGCGAGCATTGTGCGCTTGGCTGTTCATGTTCATGAAAAAGATGATATGTTTCGGTTACGAAAGGAACGCAGCGGCGTTTCTTTTGCCACTGTAGCACGTGTCCTCATGAAGTGGCAGTTGCGTATCTACAAAGGAATTGTAGCTTTCCGCGTAACGAGCGCCAGAGACGTTCATCTAGATTGCTTTTCTCCACGGTCCTTCGTGCAGCCGTATCCTCCGCGAATTGTTTAACGTTTACCAACCGACACTGCCGCGCTGCAAACTGCTCCTTTATTTATTCGCGTACGTGGTTCCCTCGCGACTACTCTGCTCTGCGAGATTCATCCAACAAAAGATGCGTCCTCCATGCACGTCCGCAATGTTCAGTCTTTGTGCAGGACTATCAAGGGGTCCTGGTATTGCAATATCCGTGCCTATCCTTTCGAACCGTTGACAAGGAACGGCGTTACACGATTCGCGCGTTTCACACTCGAACAGCGGTACCTGTTTCACAAATATACACGCTTGCAGACAAGTGTTGAGAGACTTCACGTATCGTTAACGTTTGGGTAAAATTTGATGTTTCAATAAATATACGTTTTGTTGGATTAAAAGCACACATATTACAATGATGCGTGTAACGCGTTGTTTATATCGTAATACTATTCCATTTACCGGAAACGATAAATTAAAGAAATACAAAATAAGAGGATAAAATTCAGAACGATCAGGAACATTTATCATTCTCTTCACCAATTTTTGTAAACATACTTTTTAAGCTACTTCGTGTAGACGCGTTAGCATTACTCTAGATCTCAACTTGTGAGTATGGAAATTAATCATCACAGAAAAACTAGACAGTTGAATAACGGTATTTATACTCTGGGTCCAAGTCGACCCGAGCACCGCCATCCGATTGTGAATAACGGCCACTTTAACGGCTCTACCGTGTCCCGAATTCTTCGTTATTCATCAACCTCCTGAGCTTTCGGGTGACTAGCAGTAATCCTTTTTCGCTTAATGGTTTTAGTCAGGCTTGGTATGAGATATTAAAGAACGTGCAGTTTCGACTAGAATATTTTAATGGTTATTCAATTATTTCCTTTGTGATTAACGTACCATGACTCGCGTGGACACTGTGCTGTTAAAAGTAATACCCGAGAGTATTCCTTTCGGGTTTCCATATAGTTTATTATGAATTTGTGGACGACGAGGTTTTAGCACGTTGAAATCGATATTGCTGCAGTTGTTGCTGCACAGTACAATTATTTCTGTTACATTATTATCGTGACCAAAATTAACCTGTGTAATATTGGGTTTGTATTCGTATTCCAATTATGAAACTGGTTGAAATCTGTGTAAGTTGACCGCGGATTTTATGCATTTACGATCAAAATGATTAGGTGAAATAGAAAGCAATAAAGACATTAGACAGATTAAAAAATGTTCTTATATCCTTCTCAATTTATTGAAACCATCAAAAGAAGAAATACATTTTTATTTACCTTACAATCGATTCAGAAATTTTTTATTATGCATGAAAATCCGCTGTGTACTTCTAAAAAATTAAAGTGAATTTATCTGTAAATAAAATTCAATATAGTAACGTATAATAACGTAAAAGTATAACACACATAAAATAAGAAATCATTTTTTTATTGAACTTCTTACCTGTTTAATACTTTATCCGGAAGTAAAATTCATCAATGAATTCACAAATCTTATCTTAAAAAATACTTGAAAATGTATTATACTCTGTTTAGTAGTGTTTCATATAGTAATTAATAAAGCGAACAACAACAGTTAATTATCAGATGCAAAATAGCTTCATTGGACATTTACGTGGGGTTTAACTTTTTATAAAATGTTATAAAAAAATGATTATTTTGTATTCAGTTATACAGAAAATAAAATTTGACATCTTGTGTTCAAGATACACAATATTCACAAATAATAGTTAACAAGTATTTTGATACGTACGTACATGTACTTAGCTCTTGTTCATGCTAATTTCCAATTCAGATGAGAGATATTCAGGAAGCAGCAACTAAAATGCAATAGCGGCATCACTTTTTAATCTTAATAATCATAAACGAGCATAATTGAGAATATTCGTCAAAGTATTAATCAGAAACGAACTTCGAATATTGTACTTACTCTTGATTTTCAGGGATGACTGAATAGTACGTGTAAATATGAATGAAAATATGTGAATGTAACAGTTGCTTAATAATCATATTAAATATAAAACGGAAGACAAGATTTTATTGCATAATGCAAACTAAACTCTAGAGCGGTGTTTTTAAAGGATAACGCGATCCCTCCTTTGCATACGGTAATTGAAAAATACATGTTACATATCCTCTCTGAGAGATAGTAGGTTATTCAGTAAAAGCAACCACGTTTGATACAGAGCAAGTGCTGCTTAAAGTATCATGTTAGATGATCTCTCTCAGTATCCGTGAGTGCATACATATACATGGATAGACGTAGTGACTGCACAAAGTGTCCCATAATTAATCGCGATACCGAAATATTGATCCTTGCATGTTCATATAAAATGAAACAGATAAATTAGAATATCATTTTCGCATGCGAAACCTCTATTTTCAACAAATTCAAAGTAAAACATTAATCTGCTATTCATTCACTGTTCTTTTATTTATAATCATTTATACTATCGATCATATTTGTACTGACTCGTTTCAAATTTTTCTTTTAATACTGAATTTTTATTCGACATTAAGTTTCGTTTAAATGTCGCCACGCTATATTCATATTTATCTTATAGATAATGTCGTGACAACGACTGATCTTTTCCGAGTATTCCATACAGAACTAATGGAATTATTATAGCATTATTGACACGGTATTATCAGAATTAAAAATTCGCTTATACGAATTATTTTTCTAAATATTTTGTTAAAGGAATTGACTAGGCTATGTAATACCAACACTTGTTACGTCACATTTTCATATCACATCGACACAGAGTTGACGACGAATTAAAGACGAATGAAAGAATGGTTTTAAAGCGTACAGACTTGTTCAAATTCGAAACTATGTTCCGACATAACTATGTTACACAGTATTGTTCTCGTAATCGAGCATTATAAAAACGAGCTTAACCCGAGAAAGATAACCTACGTCGCAGAGGCGCCTGCGAAGACTGTTGATTTTTGTTAATTTTTCATAGAGGTCTAGTGATTTAAGTTTAAAATTACTTAAAATATAAAAAAATATAATATAAATGCATTTTATTTTTACAATAATGCCAAACCTTTAAAATGACTAGATTAACTTAAATAAATATCCATTGTTAGTATAAAATTGACGCCTTAGAAAAGCATGCGCCTCTGAAGCGTATGGTTATCTTTTACGTACGTTGTCATATGGTTATCTTTCTAGGGTTAAAGATTGATTTACCTTTTTGAAACGGCAACTGTAGATTGAAATATTTGTGCGTCGCGGTGTTGTATATGTGCATCACGGCCATGATTTGCATGAAAATACACGGTGTAATTATTAATGTCTCAAGGATACGCGTAGGTGAGTTTATCATGGCGAAATGGATAACTTCCTTCTCAGATGCTAAGCACCAGACAGTAACGTTACTTTGTTCCCCATGATAGAGTTGACTCAGGGTGATAAAATGATAGGTCAATTTCGAAACGGTCCGCGTGTCACGGTTTACGGCCTCCATTCATTTTATCGCGGCATTTAACCTGTCATGACACGCAACACCTTTCCCCTTTAACTACACCTTCCTACGTGTATCCCGTAAAATGCATTAATTCGATATTAAAGAATCGGTCCTTCGTTCCGGCAGATAATCCGTTACGTTGCCGAGAGTTTCCGGTGTTTAATTAACTTTTGTTATTTGACGACCCGGCAAAGGAACGCGAATACCCGGTGCGCGATGTTCAAAGGAACACGGATATTTCAACAAGTATTAAAACAGTACTGCATCTAACAGCTTTTGCAAAACGAGCTACAATGATTTAATTTATAGCGTCACTTCAAGCTGCACAGCGCGCGCACTCTCGTCAAGCTTGGAACGTTTGGGAAGACAGTTGAATTATAACATTAATTCTTTTTCAATTACATAAAGATACTTTGTGTAATCGATTCTAGCGATGGTATAAATAAAAATGTCATAAAAACCATCAGGAACATCTCTTTGTACAACAGAACTGACTATATAATTATTGACTTTCACGTTGCGAATACTTTCATTTTTCACATTTCATTTTGTAGTAAAAATTTAATTTTCCATATTATTATTACTTCGTACACTGGTTAAGAGTAAATTACAACGAATGATTTAACTAGAATTATATTAACGCAACTTTTTACAATTTTTATTTAGTTCTATCATAACCCAATATATTGCGAAAATCATCGCACTGGTTAAGGACTAATGTTCGAAATTTCATTCAACCATTTCGAGAAATAAAAGTTACGAGAAATTTGGTATTTCGTGAAAGCTTTTCTCTTGTACCCGTTGGAAAATAGAAAGATCAATGAAATATGTCGGTGTATTCATGAAATTATAGAAAATCATAAATATATTTACGATACGTTAGATCGAAGAACGTTATAAAAATATTAATAAATTCTGTAATAGTATAATTTTTCGTAATACTTAATTCACTCGAAATAAATAACTTTTTCATACAGAGCAGTTTTAATTCAGCATTCCGCCACAGTCAATTCCTGCGGAAGACAATGCGGGCCGCATTGTATTCGAAATAAATATCCGAGTAGGCGCAGTCGAAATTTCATGCTGAAAGTAGAAACGGCAGAGGAGAGTGCTAATAATTAGTGATCCGTGTGAATTGGACGGTAGGATGGAGCACAGCGGAAGGTTAAACAAAAATTCCCCGACTCATGTATCTCCGAGCGGATAATGATCAACACGGAGTCGCGATTCAGTCGCGATTATAACTGTGAGTTTTGGAGAGCGCTTCCGGCCAGGTTAGCGGGAAGATAAATGTTTTCGCTGTACCTGCCGAGATAGCAGAATGATTTATCTGCCCCTTAAATTAATCCGCCTCGGGGCTTGACGCGGTGCCACGCCGGTGGACTTGGTCACCCGATTTTATGCCGCTGACCAGTTTACTTGCTTTCGTTTGTCCTCGCCGCTTTCCATGTCACCGGCTCGCATTTAGAGGGACACCCGAGCGCAGAATCTTTCTGTATCGGGATCACCGGGAGCACGGGCAATTTTAATTACAACGGCGCAGGATTAAAATGCAGATGTTAATTGCAGCCGTGCCGGCGACATTAACCGTTTCATTCGAATGTTATTCGAGTAATTACGCTACCATACGGATTGATAATTTAACGAATAGGCACCTGGGACACACACACACACACAACACTGTCTAATTTGAACTTCCTTTTAGTGCCGTTCATTTGATTTTCTTTAAGTAATCAGTTGACTACGGATTTCAAGCAATTATCGTTACAATGAGTAAGTGGAATACTGATGCTGTAAGATCACAAAACGAATTTACACTTGAAAGATCTACGTGAAAGAATTACTTGAGAGATCTGAAATGTTGATGAAGACTTGTTATTAAAAATGATTAAAAGTATGAAATTGTGTAAATACTTTAGAAAAATTAAAAAATCTTCCTACATTGCTCTTCATTTATTACAATCATTAACTGAATAAAATACGTTTCTGTTTCACTTACGTTTAATACGATTTATTAATTACTACTTTATTTTGCATAGTGACGCGTAGTCCAGACGTTATCAATAAAATTATTTTATGCCGAGAATCTGCCTATGAAGATACGCAATCCTCGTTACTGAAATTGTTCTAACAAACATTTCTGATCATCCAAGAATTAAAAAGCTTTAAATTCACATTTAAATAAGTGAAAACAAATAAATGGAATTACATTTGAAATTCTACGAAGCGTGTAGAACATTTTAGCTTTGCTTAAAGGGTAAAAAGCACGTGACGTTCCAAATATTTTGAAAGATCCGGAAAAGTGGCAAATTAGTGGATTACAAATTTTAGCTAAGGACGTCCATACAGACATCTTCAGAATTAAACTATGCTATGTTTCATTAGCACGTTTCAAATCCTCTAAATATAAAATTCATGGAACAGTTACATTAGGTGACCAGACATGTTTGCTCGCATAACTTCTCGGTGGTCAAGTGGAACACGTGCGTTCTACCGGCCACGAAAGAGTTAGTATACCTGTAACGAGTGGTGCGCTGTACCTCAGTAGCCGCCGAGCTATGACAAAGCAAAGGAATCACCGAGATATAAGGTAAATGGAATAGGGCAGGTAGAGAAACGTGCTCATACGGACGATAGCCTGCAGATACGTCCTACGTAATTCGCGAAAGGATAGATAACTCATTATTCAGATTTCAGCTGGCCGCTGCCTTAATTGCAACCACGTAACGGCAAGCCAATTCTCCGCGGTGAATTTCGGACGTAAATGTTGCTGAAACAGAAAACACAATGGAAGCATTCAACATGTATTTACATGTAAATAAACATGGAAATACTATGAATATGTATTAGCAGGTTCTTCATGATTTTTCGGTTGTTAATAAATGGAAATTATAAAATGCATTTTGTCTCGCGCGAGGCTTTGTTCGGGGAACAAAGAGTGAGTAAATTTATGTGACAATTATATTACATTGATTGTCTTCGACTTGGAACCTTTGTGTAAAAAGGGTTTCGTTCGGGGACCCCAACTGTTATAACATTAATTAATAATTACTATGAGTAACCGAAACAGAAATTCTCTAATCGATAACTGTTATGAGCGATCGAAACAAAATTCCTTTTTCCGATAAGTGTTACGAGTCACCGAAATTTTATTTTCTTCGTCGATAACGATTATTAGCAAGGAAAACAATTTTCTATATATCATAATTGCTATTTCTCATTACAACGATAAAACGCGATAACTTTTAAATTATGCGTTCCTTTAGCTTAACGAATTAATAATTTGTTCCGTCCAAATTCTTCGAATAATTGTTATTTTCGATCCCCGGTTTCATTTCTATTACTTTATTACGACGTTTAATGATGCCGGGAGCTACTGTAATTTCACCTAATTTGCCGCGAAATGTGCCGTTGGAGTGGTAAATTTGATTCCGTTCGAAGTCAATGGTAAAATACCAGCGCGATGAAAAACAATTAGCTTTACGTTTGTTCGAGTAATCGAATCGAGCGTCGACTGATTCGTTTCACATTGCTGCTTAACAGAATCAAAGAGTTCATGGTCGATTAATAGCGCGCGATGCAAGACAGAGTTTCGCGGAGCATGCGCATGGAAAATGTGATACGAGTGCATACTCTTCCTATCTCTGTCCGGCGTCGTCGCATTCCATGCATTAAATGTAGTGCGGGAACGTACATAAATGCATGAATAGTTCATGTAAACTGAACATTCTTTGAGACCCCCGATGAATCGAACGTCCTTTTGACTGCGGAAAAATCTCGAACGAGCAAAACCCGAAGTCGGTGTTTCTGTTTTCGAATGCATAGAAATGTCGATAATGCGTTCAAAAACGGCGAGTCGATCTTCACCGCGTTGTCGGATAGAAAATATTACAATAGATTTGAATAACAGAAAAGGACGCGCGATTGTCAGTCGGCACCAAGTGCATTTTATAAAACTTTCAGTTAGTCACTTTTCGAAAGAAATGTTAGTTTTTCATTTTTGCATGTGCAACATACCTGGCCAAAGTAGTAACAATAGCTTCTACAGGATCTTGCATTCAATAATTAAACTGTTAACTATTGTTTAAAATAAATTTTAATAATTCAATCGTACAAAAATTTGTCCTAAGTAGATTATAATAATGTTAATCATTCTTGAAATAAAATATTATTAATAAATAATTATTTAGTTGAAGATTTAAGATTTTAATAATATATTAAATTATGAAAATTGCATGCTTAAACTATTTAATTGAAGATTTCAGATTCTAAGAATGTTCTAAATGATGAAAATTGCATTATTAAGCTATTTAGTTAAAGATTAGAGATTTTAAGAATATATTGAATCATGAAAATTGCATGCTTAAAGTATTTAGTTGACGACTTAAGATCCTAAAAATGTTCTAAATTTTGAAAATTGCATTATTAAGCTATTTAGTTAAAGATTTGAGAAGATTATTTAGTTGAAGATTTCAGATTCGGAGAATGTTCTAAATTATGACAATTGCATTATTAAACTATTTAATTAAAGATTTGTGATTTTAAGAATGTTCTAAATTATAACAATTACATTATTAAACTATTTAATTAAAGATTTATGATTTTAAGTATGTTCTAAATTATAACAATTGCAGTATTAAACTATTTAGTTAAAGATTTAAGATTCTAAGAATGTTCTAAACTATGAAAATTGCATCATTAATCAATTAAGTTAAAGATCTCGGATTCTAAGAATATTATAAACTATGAAAATTGCATTACTTAATTTAGGTTATGATCCAAGCGTTTACAAATGTTTTCAATTATTAAAGCTGCATCATTAGGTTATTAGAATTGTTAAGTAACATGTACGTATTTACCTTAATATATTACTATTTAGAGTTACGAATTGCGTTAGTAACACGAAGAACTATTTCTGTATTATCCGATTGTAAACAATTGGGTTTCTCGATATGCTTCTGCTCCCTTATCGGACAGATCGATGCGATATTATGTTCGGTTGCGGTTTATTAATTCATCCGTATAACTCCACAAACATTCCTATCGAATTCAAGTGGATATCTGTTTGAGGTTAGAACAATATTAACAAAATATATCTCTCCCATCTTTGAGCAATATATTACACGAATTAAATTTAGAGAATTAATTATACTATAAAACGCAATAAGGACTTTTTCACCTTGAAAAAGTTCAATTCTTGGTACTCATTTGGAATGCAAAATCGACTCGCATTCTCCATCTAGTGCCCCTTTTTTATGTTTTAATGAAATACGTCTGAACCATGTTCTATCAAAAACATACATTCTGTGTGTGGCAACAAATTATAGAGACCAGATTTTCGGAATTCTATTTTCATTGTAATATTAAGTAGAAAATAAATTTGTTCCCGTCATACTTCATTCCGGAGGTAATCGAATTTGAAAATATGCCGAGTACGTGTCGCACTGAACGGGAATAGATTACAGCGTTTGTTCATGGTCGGCGGTTTCCAGCGATAGTAATCGCGAGTGCACTGATGTGAGACAAAAAATTCAAAATCAATATTCTCGAAGATTAAGTTCTCGCGAGCAAATTCTTTTTCATTCATTTGTTCCTAAAGATAGAAACGTAACGAGCTTGTCATAAATTTCAACCTTCGCAGCTAAATACTTTTAAAAAATTGCAAAATATGTCTTTTATGAATATAGAAATAGAGAAATAGAGAATAAGGAAACTCGATATTCGACAAAGTTCGAGAAAGTGTCGCGAATATTTGAACTCTGCGAGCACACTCAAAGGGAGAACAGGATGAATAATCGCACATAATTAAGGAAAAATTCCGACAATAGCGCGAAAACTTTACACTCGGAAAAAGATTCTATTATTTCTTCTGACAATATTACGTACTACTATAATTTCAAGCGAAATGTGCAGAATAGGTACGCCGTTATAATAGCGTTATTACGCTGTGCAAGCTTTTGAAATAAATAAGTATCCAGCAAATCGTGAAGAATAGAAGAGTTTAAAAGTCACAAAATTGTGTAATTGAACTGAGAATTTTGATTCGTTTATCAACCATCGAAGTTTTTCAAAAATGAATCATACAAATAAATATTTTCATACAACTCAAGAGAATCTTAAACTATTTTTTGTTTATCGGTCGAAACTGACGAAAATCATGACAAGCTGTGTTTTTGAAAACTTTAATTAATTGTAGCTCATAACAACGTCAATGAGTATTAATGAGGATTTTTAACTCGAAGGTTTTTTCCTTTATTAATGTCCTCAAAATATCCGATAAGATGTATTTCAAGAATACAGGGTGTTATATACACCCTGAATTATACAGGGTGTTCCACAATTATTTTAACAGCCGAAAATGAGGGGTAGCTAAGGTCATTTGAAGTAACTTTTATCTTTGCGAAAATGCAATCTGCGGCTTTGTTTACGAGTTATTAACGGAAAACACTGACCAATGAGAGGTGACGGCGCGAAGTTCGGGATGGACTCGAGCCGCGTTCGAAGTATTGAACAAATCATGAAGCGAGAACGTTCCGGATTTTTTTTGTTTACTACGTAACAGTGATATTTTTAAGAAAAACGCTGTTCACCTTTGCTTTTGAACGTCTGAGGAATATTTACTAATTTTTCGGACCCGAAATAGTAAGTAATTTAACCGTGACGGCCGTTTTAATTTTCTAGTGTGCATGACACCTTGTGTGTAACATATGAAATTTTTAAGCAAGGTGTACAATACATTGATGAAACGCATGAAAAATTGAAAATTATACGCCCATCACTTGTTAATCGGCATGCTCCAATACTTCTCCATGACAACGCTCGGTCGCATACGCCGTACAAAACAATTGCGAAATTAAATGAATTAAGATATGAAATTTTGCAGCTCCCAGCTTATTCGCCGGATCTTTTGCTAACCGACTTTCATTTTTCTTAAACATTTAGAACAGTTTTTACGGGCTAAACAGTATGAAAATAGAGACACTCTGAAAAATTTCATATCAGAGTTTATTGATTCTAAAGATCAGAATTTTTCTTTAAGGCAGGCATATCTATGCATTAAAATCTCCTTGAGAAAAATGTATTGAAGCAAATAGAGCATATTTTGATTAAACAAACAGCTTTTAAAAAAAGATATGCAGTTTTATATATTCACTTAAAAATCCGACATTTCATACGCACCAATCTAATAAAAAAATTCTGGAATGTTCCCTAACTTATGCATCAGGGTGGTGCTTATTTATCGATTTTCTGTTTTTTTTTTTAGTCTGACCCGCCAAAATTGTGACACTTGGTGAAAAAATGTTGTGCGCAACATTTCGACGTTTCCCGAGTGCAATGGGTTGTAGAAAATCAATAGAAGCGCTGTACCAAGAAGTATGCTTATAACGAGTAGAATAACTATGAATTTTTATAGAGACGCACGACACAGTGAGGTGAATACCTTTAATGAGTATTTTCACTATAAAGACCTTTTGCCTTTATTAATGCCCTCTAAAAATCAGATAAGTTATTTTTGAGGAAACAGAGATATATAATAATATATCTAATAATAATGATAATAAACGGAAATGGATAATAGCAGCCACGCACTCGAGATTACTTCATTGCGCGATTAAAAAGTTGTATTGACCGCGTGAATGGCGAGAGTTATAAATTCTATACCGCAGATAACAGCTTTATTGTCCTGTACGATAGATTAATGATTTCTTCGTGGCAGCTGAAAAGTGCTTGCTACACGTTTTCTCGTACAAACTTGACGTTTTATTTAGGCAACGCAGCGGCTGTACAAAGAATTTGGATCATATTTTTACGATCTTTCGTTTCAAGTATTAAGAATAATAAAAACCATATACTATTAACCCTTAAATGCATGATTTTTTGTTTTGAATTTTAAAAAATCGTTTTTTATAGGAATGTAGTCATAGGTTACGTAAAAAATAAATAAAAAAATCTAGGTAATAATATTGAGTATTTATTTTGAAAAATAGTTGTATGTAGACTTTTGGCAACAATATGTGTTTATTACTAAAATTATTGTAGACGTAAACAAATGGTCATGTATTTATATTATCTATTAGTATAGGAATTTTCACATTATTTATAAATGAAATGCAGCAAAGCAATTGCGATTTTTGTTGTGTGACACAAAGCTTTCCTTTATAGGAAACTCGAAAGAAGAAAATATCTCTCCAAGTAACACATTGAAGGTTATCACCCACCACATTCAAATGTCAAAAAACATATAACTTACTCGCCAAACGTAATGTCAAGTCTTTTATTTCACACATGGTCTATTGTCTATTGTTATCAACGTGTGTTCGGAAACGCACATACTCAGGTTTTTGAATAAAATTAAGTGGCACTGGAATGTTGACAATTGGCAACAATATGCATTTAAGGGTTAAACTTCTGTCAAAATAACACAGTGCCATATCTGCTATGGACCTCTGAACAGAAGAGTAAATTTTTCAATGATCTTTACAAGTCAGCGAAGAGTGGTATTATTTTGTAACATCGAGGCACATGAAATGCCATAAAGTGTTTTTTTTCACTCTAAGGTATTTGATATCGAATCATCCGGATTGTATAATTTTGAACGATCAACCAGCGCTACTCCAAATAATCCCACCTAAGAAATTCATACTAGCTTTGTCATATTGATTCATCATATTTTTACGATCTTTCGTTTCAAGTATTAAGAATAATAAAAACCATATACTATTAAACTTCTGTCAAAATAACACAGTGCCATATCTGCTATGGACCTCTGAACAGAAGAGTAAATTTTTCAATGATCTTTACAAGTCAGCGAAGAGTGGTATTATTTTGTAACATCGAGGCACATGAAATGCCATAAAGTGTTTTTTTCACTCTAAGGTATTTGATATCGAATCATCCGGATTGTATAATTTTGAACGATCAACCAGCGCTACTCCAAATAATCCCACCTAAGAAATTCATACTAGCTTTATCTTGTAACTGTTCAGTATATGTATACTTTATTCAAATGTTAATTTCAACTTATTCTTGTAAGTGACAATATTAACTAACGCTGCTACATCCGACGCTCGCCAGCAGATGGATCCGTTTCTCGCAGCAACTTGAAGGCGTCGCGATTCGTATATATACTCCGTCGAGCTGTTCTCCCGATATCCCCGCGTCTAAGGCAGGATCGCGCTAGCAGCCTTACTGACGAGTCCTCTAGCGGATCCGGGACGAAACGCGCACCCTACCTTCCCTCCACTCTCCCATTATCCACGCAACGTCGTCAAAATTGACGACACCGACGCCGGACGGTGCAACGTGGAAACGACAACTACAACTGTCTGGGAGCCGGCAAAAAACAACACCATGGAGCAACGCAAGGTGAAGGGGGGGAGGGGGGACAGCTGCAGACTTAAGGGCCGAGGCGCTGTCGTCGATCTGTTGAGGCGCATGGCATCCAGGAGCTGCCGTGATCTTAGAGCTACTACGACGTCGTAATAGTCCGAACAGGTGTTGGGGGCACGTCTGGGGGCACGTCACGAGCCCTAGGATCCATGGGACGACTACAAGTCGTCGTCGACGACAGCCAGATTCCAGCAGATTGAAGGACGATACGAGGGACTATTTCCAGCCCTCATTTCGAAACGCGCATTCTTTGGGCATCTCTGAGGCTTTGACGAATGCAGTTGTGAGCTATAACCCCGTCCTTCTTCATCCTCCGCGTCTAAGGCAGGGCCTGCTAGGATAGCCTTACCGATGAGTCCTCTAGCAGGCCTAGGACGAAACGCCCCCTTCTTCCATTTTTTTACTGCAACATTTACGGCAATTCTATAGATTAGAATTTAAAAATTTCTTTAATCTTTTTACCATTTTCAATTATAACTCTCTACTCAAAGTTGCACAAATGCATAATAAAACTTATCGGAAAATCGTAATAATATATAAAGTAATAACTTGAAGAATTTGTCATTTGAAAGGACCGTAGAATGTCTTTTAACACGTTGACTGCCGCGTCACCCGTAATCGGGTGACAGCAAAAGTTCTCATCAGGCCACGTCACCCGTAATTCGGGTGACGCTGATTTGACTACTTACAAAGGATTTCCAAAAATATTTGGACAAATATTTTACAGAAGGTAATGAGACTATTGAATTCTTATAAAAATGCTTTATTAAACAAATGATTCGCAGTGTATAACATTAAAACATTCTCTGCAAAGTTGAGGTTGATCAGGACAGTTTGAACAAAAAGTTGTTGGTTTTTTTCAGATTTGCTCGTGCCACTGATCGGTCCATTTCATATCTTTTATTTGAGCTTTTATTTGAATCGTAGCTTCCTCAGTGTCATCAACATTTCTTTCTTCTTCCATGACCAATTCTCTCGTAAAATCTCGTCAATAGTATCTTCATAACATTCATTATATATATCACTAAGATTGTATTTATCAGTATCCGAATCAGAATCTGACGATGTAATTCTATTTATGCTTCTCCTTCCGGGCAATCCGATCTCTTTTCATTATTGAAAAAAATAAGGGCAGAGATTTTAAGTTATACCATTCGGTACTCGGCAAAGATTCCAACTGTTCATGCAGGAACAGAAACAGACCTGGCCTGTAGGAGATTTTGTTGTAAATACGCGTGGCAGTCAACGTGTTAAACTGTGCATTAGGATGGTCCTTATATTTTCGGACTTTCCGTTTCTCTTTCTTTTCCTAAATTGTGACACTTGATGAGAAGTACAGTAAAAATTTGTAGAAAATCAATTTGTCTTTGTTAACTGATAATTGTCAAAATGAAAAAAGAACGTATTCGTTTTGTATGAAATTTTGCAGTTTCGTTATAACGACCGGTAAACCTTCGAAAGAGAAGACCGTGCAAAAAGTGGGTAATAAAACACACTATCGCATGAGAATTTCGAGAAGAACGCAACGCCGGTGGAACGATCCGGTGTTATCGTAACCGGAGGAACGTTCGCTAGCCAGAAGTCCAACTCGGGAACCGAGACGTCGCTAGCGAAATCGAAAGCTATATTTAACTGGGCAGACAGCGCAGCTTCGTCAAACTGTCGGCGAGAACTTCTAAAAACGGTTGGCCAGCAGTTTTTGCGTCTCTCGTTTATAGATCCCGTTTCTCTGGCTTTGTCTCGCTCCCTTTCCTATCCCCCTTTTTTCCCCCCCTCCGAAGCCGAGTGAACTCGCAGCGTGACACCCGAACTATATCACTGCTAATCAACACGGATGTTGGTGACCGGCTTGATTTATGTAGGATACCAGAGCCGCCTGCCAATAATCGGCTGACCACGTCCACCCTTTTCCCACTTTTCCCCGAAGCTTAACCCCCGGACCTTCCTGGCTCTGGCGATATCGAACATTCCCAAAGAAATTCAAACGGTTACATCGATTCCTCACAGATGTCGCGAAGTAGGTACGCTAACACGGATCGAGACTCAACAATTTGTACTCGGCTGACTGCGAATGTTTGCGCAAATTTCCGCTTCTCCGCCGAAAGAAAATCCCCTAAAATTTCGTTTCCTACGAAAATTGATTTGATTCTCTGGATAAGAAATGGCTGGAAGTAGCAGGGATCGAAAATAACGGTTATTCGAAAAATTTCGATGGAAACAATTATGAAGAAAAACTCGTTTATTATTCAGTCAAGGATAATACTTGTAAACTGTAACAAAATGATGGAACACACGAACAGAGGGAACACGTGATAAAAAATATCGAGTTTCATGGTTACATTTAGAAATAACAATTATAATGTACGGAAAATTCTTTTACTTGCCAATTACCATTATTACCATTATTTTATTAAAAATAAAAATTTTGTTTCGATCACTCGTAACAGTTATCGATGAGTTATGAATTAGGAAAGCTTCGTACCGATCGTTTATAACAATTTATTGGTTACAGAATTTCT
This sequence comes from Megalopta genalis, assembly GCF_051020955.1. Classification (NCBI taxonomy): domain Eukaryota; kingdom Metazoa; phylum Arthropoda; class Insecta; order Hymenoptera; family Halictidae; genus Megalopta; species Megalopta genalis. The sequence continues at coordinate 15,514,354 of NC_135023.1, forward strand.
GTTTTAATCATTCATAGTAATTATTAATAAGGAAAACCTATTATGGTCGCTCGTAACTATTATGAACGACTCAGAATTATACTTTGAACTATGGTGATCGTTGCCAGTGAGGTCAATTTATTTCTGTTATTCTCAATAGTTACTCATGAGAGGACTTGTATTTTGGTCGATCACAATATTTAGTACAGCTTTGTATTTTCCTATTCTTCGAATCAACGTCAAAACAGTATTTTTGTTGCTCCGAAAGAAAATCCGTGCAGCTCTCGCATACAACAATTTTCCAGAAAACGCATAATTTATAAGTAAACCGTGGACTTTTATGCGAAGTAACAATTGTCCGCATCAATCATTAGACAGAAACTAAATAACGAGCTCATTCTTTTTTTAGCCAATTGAATAAATCAAAAATAATACATCGACAGTTTTAAATTCTTTTAATCCGTATGTTATTTTAAATTACATCTATCGAATTCTGTCGCGAGTACATCGAATTAAAAAAAAATGCCGCTTACTTAGAAGTTATCTCAGATTTGTAAAATATTTGAGATATGCAAGATACGCGATTCACCCAGTATATGGTATGGAAAGTAAATTTTGTTCGATCCTGGTAACAGAAACAGGATAGACATTTTATATGGATAGTCGCGTGTTAAGATCTTATTACGAAAAACATGTTCGTTTCGTAGGTTGCTGAACTGTAGGTAACATTGGTATTTATAGGTACATACGGCCGTGGAAGTGTCGTAGTTTCATCGTCCTTAGGCTTACTCACACGTGTACGTGTACATTTCACTTAGAAGCCGGACCTTAGCTCCGTAGAAAAAACGATACGAGAGCCCAGGACCATAAAGGCTCCACTGAACGGCTATTTGGTATTTCGGTGTTATTGCTCCAGACGAACAAATAGAATTTAACGGTGCCACCCCAGCCTGTGTGTTAAGTTTACGGAAAAATTTCCAAGTCGGTTGAAATTCGTGCACATTGTCTCGGGAAGCTTAGTCGGTCTAAGTGAAGCGTGTCTCTGTAAAGTGAATTCAATTATTTCCGTTTGCTTTCTATAGCCTCTGTACATCCAATTTGACTTTTTCTACCTTTTAACCATTCGAACTCTCAATTGCCGAAATGCAGTCTCCGAAGACTCTGTAGAATTTCTTGTACCAATAACAATTAGACTTTATTTGTCGTTAGACTGTAGAACTTTATATAATTTTAGCGGATTCAGGTTTTAAGAAATCTTGTGAACTACAGATTGAAAAATATTTAGTAATAATAATAGAAATATACACTAAACACTCCATTGGGGTTAACGTTAGAAGAACAATTTAAACACATCCTAAAATTGTTAAGAGACAAGAAAGTACGGAACATAATCACAATCCACCTGGTTGGACAAAATTTTATTCGGAAGAACGATGAAAGATAAAGACTAATGAATAAAATTTTATCCAACGCTATCAATTCAATCGCATAACATTTTATTCGAATAGGAGTTCATACAGGAAACAATTAATTTGAATAAACATGATAGAATATAAAGTATTTCTTTACAGTTAATCAATTTATTCCTCTTCCTTATTACTTTTTCGAATTATTCGAATTATTCGGTTAAAGAATTATTCAATTAAAGAACCATTGGAATAAAGAATTATTCGATTAAAGAACCGTTCGAATAAAAAATTATTCGTATAAATAGATAGAATAATTTATGACGAGTATACAATATATTTATGACGAATAATGAATTATTCTAATAAAATATTCGACTAAAAGAAATTCATTCGCACGATTATCTTAGTTAAATTTTTAATCAAATCAGTTCGAATAATGCTTAACTCTGCCACAACCCGATGCGACATTAACACGTTCCGTGCCGAGCTTTTTTTACTCGAATCTTCACACTTTGATATTTTACTAAAACTTGATGTATTACGTGCAATTATTAATTCTCGTACACATAACAACGTAACAAAAACTTATCAACGCCCATTCTTGCGGTGGAAATTGATTCTTCGGTTCTAAATTTCTTGTAAACAATTTGTTCAGTTCACTAAGTAAACATGCAAGCGTGTACCATGGATGGTACACGTGGCACGGAACGTGTTAAACACTAAAGAAAAGAAAACGAACATTTCGAATATTTCGCACCGATCTATGGAAACATAATTTAATTTAATGGCACATACACACACATGACAAGGAAACATAGAACGCTGGACGTCGTCGCCACGAAGAACCGTTCCCGGTGACCTTAAGCACGAAACGCGTCTCGCTTTCTCAAGAGGAAACCATCCCAAGATTTGTCGTTGCAAGCTCGCGAATCCGATTTGCGATCTCCTCCTGTCTCCTCCGACTATCTCTTCTATCTCTCCCTCTCCCACGCTCTGCTTAACCCTCTCTCACCCACTTATTCTTATCCTGCGAAAAGAAGTATACACGGGAAAAGTAGTTCCGTTTCCAATGCGTAGTTCGAAACTGAACTTCGAGCGTAAGGAACTGCAACTTCTGCGATCTGACATGTAAAACACAAATACCCATGCAAATTTTAGGACATAATTGGGGACCGAACTTTGAAGCTCGACTCAAACAGAGTTAAGAATTTCGGAGATGGAAACTCGACGGGATTTGATTTCAACGGCGGTATTGTTGATGTTATAGATGGAAGAAATCTACTTTGTTCCCGGATGTACGATTTTGCGGAACCGCTTTATTTTCTGGAAACTTATGATGCCGATTTGCCTTGAGCTATGTATCTTCAAATACTGTTCGCTCGATTTTGCTTCTAAATATTTCATTCACATTAACACTTTATCGTCCGGTCGTGGTTGAGGCTGCCACTCAGTAAGGACTGGCTTAGTCGCGCGCGCATTTGCTCCCAGTACCGGCTAAATTTTCGCTATTCATTGTGTTGTGCTTATTCCTTTAAAAATAATAATAAATAATAATAATTATTATAATTATAATTCATAAGGATATGGGGAGGTCAGCATACAGGAGGTCAGCTACTAACAAAACAGTAAAGAAGCGAAAACCGTCGATAGCTAAAAGTCGATTAATAGGCTATCGGTCGATAAGCATTGGCAATCGAAAAGCCGATTAATAGGCTAGTGATCGATAAACATTGGCAATCGAAAAGCCGATAAATAGGCTAGCGGTCGATAAAGTGTTAACATTTAACATTATGATTGAAAATAGACAAACCAATTTGTAACAACTGTAACACTGACCTTACAGTTAAACACATCCTAAATAGGATGTCCACAACATCAGAAGAACAGTAAAAATGCCCAGTACCATCGAAGAATGTTTGGATAACTACAAGTAAACAGTAAATGTTATTGTCATACTTAGAAGAAATCAAATTGTTTAGCGAAATTATACAGGGTGTTCGGAAAATCGTGGTACAACCGGCAAGGCGGTGATTCTACATGCAAAAATAAGTCGAGAAAGAGGAATAACATTTTTTTATTTAAGGCTCCGTTTTTGAGAAAAATTAGGTTGAAAAAGTAATACTATTGAATAGGAATCAACTGACGAATCTGGCCATGATACACCAATTCTACTCTCGTCATATTATAAGCCACGCGAATTTGGCGCATCTTTCAACTCAGTTTTCTCGAAAACGGAGTCTTGAATAAAAAAATGTTATTCCTCTTCCTCGACTTAGTTTTGCATGTAGAATCACCCTCTTGCCGGTTGTACCACGATTTTCCGAACACCCTGTATAGTAACTTAAGGAGCTTAGATTAAGAAAATAATGTAAAAACTTAATGAAAAACTATTGTATATTACACTACATGTAACTCTACAAATGTTATTCCACAAGCGGTCGCTAATTGCTATTAAGCAGATGCGACATTCAATAAATTAAATAAATAATAATTATGTTTGAAATTAATGATTTACATCTGGCGCGGTTAACTAGATGTACTATGAAATTTTGTTACAAATACACTACAGTAACGTTACCGTATATGTGCCACACATATACAAATATAATTTAGAACAGCAACGTATCGGTGTGTCCGATACTCCTTCTTACATCGTGAACCAAACTTATGACTATGAAAAAGAACACTACCTTCTCATTTTTAAACGAATTTATATAATATTATTATTATATATTAATTTATATATATTTTATATATATTATATTTTTTTATATTATATATATTTATATATATATATTAATATATTAATTTATATTATATTATTATTAATACAATAATATTATTGTATTAATAATATTTATTATTTATTTATATATATTTATTATTAATACAATAATAAATATTATTGTATTATACTAACGAAACATAGAATATACTCGTATATAATAATCGATGTCATAATCGATTTATCAGATAAAAATTGCAGATAACCTGAGCAATGTCATCCAATGAGAAACAGTCTTAAATAGAGTGCTATGATTTCCTATAAACTTCTCAAGACCATGGTAACATTTTTCAGGAAATAATTTCGTTGCGAGCGCGTTTTATGTTGCCAATTTATGCTCGACTCATACCAACAGTTTTCCGGGCGTCATAATCTCCAGGAAGAATAATACGTGCATCTTCGAAGTGGTGAAATTCGGGGCAGCCGAGTTTTCAATTTCTAACACAAATTCGACGTCAGTTTAGCGCAAATTGAACGTATATGGGATAAATAAAGTTATTGCTCTAGAATAACACGCCTGGAAACCGGTCCTGTAATCCCATATCTTAAACCACTCGCCGGGAAAGTTTACGACGCCACGCTATCATAACAATTCGGTGAAAAATTCTCGTTTCGCCGACAGTACAAAGTCGAATCCTCGCACGAATCCCGTTTTCAACAAAAGGAGACTTCGGACCGAAGCATTCGAAATTTATGGTTCTTCAGCGTAGTTGCCAGGTGCGGGGAAAGTTCAGTGTTCGTGCGAACGAACTTGTCCGCAATATCCCAGGGCATTCTGTTTAGACTGGGGAAGTAGTACTTCCAATAACAAGTACTTTGCAGATACGTGAAATGAACCGATTGTTCTTTTTACGGGCCCTAGCTGTGCTCAATAAAAACAAACAATAGACATTAAATTCATTGACATTCATCAGTATATGTGCAGCGTAAAGTATCGCGGCTCGAATAAACACGAAGAGCCAAATGATTGAACAAACGTAACTTCGGATAATAGAGCACGATAGCGATGTTCATTCCCTAAATATTAAACGTGGAATGTAATGGTTTCGTCGCGTGACATTGTATTCTACTTGGGACACCATGTTCTATCAATTTTTTAGTTTAGTTAGTTAGTTATTATGCTCTCCAATTTCGAAATCGTGTGATAAAAATGAGTTACTGTTTTCCTGATCCTATGATAGTTTGAAAAATGCATTGAATGTTTCGTTAATCTATAATTATTATATAATTGCACATATATTGAATGATTAAACACGATGCAATAATTGTACGTTAGCTGCAATAATTTCATACGATGGATTAATCGCACAAGATGAATCAATCGTACAAGATGCAATGATTGTATAAAATACAATACTTGCACAAGATGCAATAATTGCATAAGATGTCTGTAGTACTCGCACAAACCGTAAATATTGTACAAAATGCAATAAGTGCACAAAATGCAATAATTGTACAAAATGCAATAATTGTACAAAATGCAATAATTGCACAAGTTGCGATAATTTCAGAAGTTGCAAAAATCGCACCGGATACAATAATTGCTGAAGATGCAATAATCGCACAAGATATAATAATCAAACAAGATGCAGTAATCGTGAGAAGATACAACAATTGTACAAGATGTAATAATCGTACCAGATGCAATAATTGTACTAGATACAATAATTGCACAAGATGCAATAATCGCACAAGATATAATAATCAAACAAGATGCAGTAATCGCGAGAAGATACAATAATTGTACAAGATGTAATAATCGTATCAGATGCAACAATTGTGCTAGATACAATAATTGCACAAGATACAATAATTGCACAAGATGCAATAATTGTACAAAATGCAATAATTGCACAAGATATGCAATAATTTCAGAAGATGCAAAAATCGCACCGGATACAATAATAGCTGAAGATGCAATAATCGCACAAGATGCAATAATCGTACAAAATGCAATAATTGTATACACTGTAATAATTGCACAAGATGCAATAATCACGCAAAATGCAACAATTGCAGAAGTTGCAATAATCGCACAAGATACAACAATTTGCGAAAGATGCAATAATCACACAAGATGTTATAATTTGAACAAGTTGCAATAACCGCACAAGATGAAATAATTTGGGGAAAGTTTCAATAATTATGCAAGAAATGATAATTGTTATAGATGACAATCGACAATGATATTTGCAAAAGGAGAGGTTTCACTGTTACAAGGTACTCCGTTCGCATAACAGAGGAAGAGCGCGGATTAGTAAAACGGAACTCGAGTATTCGAGCGTTCGGATGCTAGAGCTCCCGGATAATGGATGCTCGGATACGGAGGCTGCTGTATATTGATCTACGCCACTATAGGAAACAGCAATTCGACGCCTCATAGGAATGGCACTGGAGAAACATTGAAAAAAGGTGGAGGAGAAAGAGAGAGAGAGTGAGAGTGAGAGAAAGAGAGGAGAGGGAGGAGAGACAAGCTGCAATAGATCGGGCCACGAGCCGGGCTGCGGAGGCCAAGCGCCATCCTGAATTCTAAATATGCGCATCGTGTTACGTTTGCACTAGTGAGTCAGAAAATATGCTGTTTACGGTGCACCAAGGAACACGTTCACAAGTGAGCCAGGTATCCGTGTAGACGGCCTACACAGACGCGTCTCCGCGCGAAACGAGTCCAGAGTGCACCGGTGCACCGGTGCATCGTGCTGCAGGTTGCGTCGTTTCCACGTACAGCCTCCTGGCCCGCGTTTAAGCCGCGGGTTCTCAAATTTCGCGATATTTCGACGGCACGGATGCACAGGCGGCATACGGGGTTCACAGAAAAATCATAAATCCAGTTCGTTAGTATCAATCGAAAATGTAGGCGCACGTGGAAGTAATCAGATGCTGTCGAACAAGACTTGTAATTATCAATTAACATGTCGAGTGCCACGACGGTCGCATATGTTTATTGTAGTACATTGAAGAAAATTTATTTTTTCATATTGGAATATATAGTGAACAGAATTTATTTTTATCGTAATATACTGAACAAAATTTATTTTCTTCTGTAATATCGCGAACAAGCTGAATGTTACAAGAACCTTTAGAGTATAAAGGAACGTTCGTACGGTGAACTTTAGCTTTGATTTTGGTTTCATTAATTAACCAGTTAACTGTTTTTGCCGAGTATACTCGTCGTAGAACAAAATGTTGAAATGTCAAAAACAGATAACTGTTTGAGAAGGATATATACTTTGGTATTCTTCATGAAATTAGATATTTTATAACAGTGTTGTATTTAAACAAGATATGAAGAAAATCAAGCATACATTATAATTACAGTGATGTGCACATTTCTCAAAGAAATTGCAAGAATTAACTGATTAAATGACATTGATATTCTGGAAATTTTGAGACAAGGAAAGCAATTTGAGAATAGACTACTGATTTACAGATATCTTAAAATGCACGATTTGTTTCTATAATTATGTTTATCTACTTCATCATGTAACTTTAGCTATTTATGTTTTTATCTCTATTTATGTTTATATACTGTTTCTATGCACAGCAATGTGCATAAAATTAAAAACCCTATAAGGAGTTCTTAGCTTTAATAGAAAAAAACTTTAGCAAAGCGAACAAGTGTTAATATTTAAAAAAGAAAATAACGAGCATAAATATCTGTAAAAACACCAAACACTTAATGTAAAAGTATGGGGTGAAATAAAATTATTATATTAATATCGTGGGAATGATTGGAATTGATATTCGACAATTAACGGGTTATTTTTCATGAACGTTTGTTTATTATTGGTAGACCAGATAATTTCTGATAATTTTCTAATAATAGCCAATTAAACGTGCTTTCGTTTGACGAGCTCGTCTCACACAAGAATCGCAATGTAAGAAAGATATATGCGAGACTGATCGACGCTTATAATATTGACAATTTGCGAAATATATAAAGTAATTTCTGTATCAGTGTCACAAGCATGAAACTCATGATCACAAAGAGACAAGGTGTTTTATATATATATAAAATCTTTATTTCATCGCAGTTCGCTTCTGCATAAAAACCTTCACGATTATCGTTCGAATTTGTTGAAAATTGCAAACAATTATTGCCTAAGTTTATACAGTAGAGCCCAAGTTACCCGAACTAGCCATGCCAATATAAACGTTCGGATACCAGAATATCTATTTAGATGCATTGCCGGATTAAGCCTTTGTATAGTATTAAACTCAAATATCAGAGGTTCGGATAATCAAGTTTCCACTGTATTTATAAGTGATTCCAGGATGAAGTTAAATATACACAGCTACCACAACAATTTACAATAATACGATAATGCTAAAATGTTCCCAAGTATTGTACAACAATCATGCCAACACACGGATTAAACGGTTCATTGGTCGTTTCAATGGATAGAACAAAATATTGTACCTCGCAATAACAGGCTATAAAACTATAAATCGCATTCATTTAATTTCAGTGGGAAAGAGCTGCATCTATGCTTAAAAGTGAGACTTTTGAATGTTATATGTACATGTAAATTCGACAAGTAAAATGCAGATTTTATGCATTCACGTTACACGTAACCGTGCAAAAAGCAAAGGAGTAAAAGCTTCAACGAAGATCAGCGAGGTTTAAATTTCATATTTGTTTGTGCGACGTTCACGTAACTCGGATATAACGAGCAGCTTCTGACGTTTGGAAAATAGCCCATGGAATTGTAAATCCGTTTATTAATCATCGAGAGTTGATTAGGGCTCCGGGGCATTAGTTAAGGCTACGAAGACAATTAGGACCCACGGACGAATTGTAGTCTAATCGTAATGGAACTCACGTAACGTATAGGTTACAATTTGTCCAAGCGTATTAATTTAAATCTGTTTGGAGTAATGCGCAATTTACAGTTTGAGAATCCACGAGTTTAAGGTATGCACCATTGAGATGCAGTCGTCGGGCACCGTTATCTCTGTCCATTTCAATGATGCTCCCTTCGCCTCGCTCTTTCACGAACCCATCTACATCAGCAATAACTTCCTCGAATTCCATATGCATGTCTTGACATTCTGTTCTGATGAAGCTTGTGGCATTCCCATATTACGCGTCCTCTCCGCTATTTTCAAGAAAGAGCAACATTTGAAATTGCTATAACCCCTTGATGCACGCAACCGGCTTTATGCGAATGAAATCATTTGATGTGCGACCATAAGCGTAATAGAACTCAACGAACCAGTGATTTATTCATTTATGACGAAATTGGGTGAATGGAGCATGGGGCATGGAGCATTGAACACACCAGGAGAACTTGTATTATCAAAAGGAGATCAGTAGTCTACTTAATAGCACATTTAGTTTTCGTTCCAACTATTGCTTTAATACTTCGACTGCCACGCCAAAAACCCAAAACAGTTTAATGAAATTAAACTATTTTATCGAATCAAATTCAAACTCAAAAGTTATATTGTATAACAACAATTACTTTTTGAAGAAGAGAATGCTTTTAAAGAGACAAAACCACTTGTAAATAAAGTCAAAAGCAGTAAAGCTTTATGTCTCACATTTTTTTTCTAGCAAAGTATGACACGAGAGTGATGGTTCAGGCATGCAGCTCAGTTCCACGTGCATTACATAACATTTTATGTTCGTTATAGTCTGTAAGGACACGTCGAAAGAGAAATCTGACGTGGAATGGTTTTGCTGTGTATACATTTATTTGTTATTGAATAATTGCATCAATTCGATATAGTTGCATCAATCAAACTTTTCACTAGTGTTAGTTGACTATTCTATTCCAATCACAATTAATCACTATACGTAAAAAATAAGTCTATATATTTATTCAAGTATTTCTCCATAAATGAATTATTACGGAATGTACGATGACTTTCTTTGCACTCGCAGAAAGAGTACTTAGTTATGCATCAATAATCAATCTACTTAAAAGTAACAAAACTTTCCCACAAATTAATCGTAAAAATTCACATGGAAGAAATTAATCGTTAAATTATGGAAAACATTATATTCTATAATTTGTATTCAAATCGATTACTTTCCGAATTAAATTTTGTACAGATAGGTAAATCCTTATTCGAATTACAAAAAAAACTTCTTATTCAAATGAATTTTTATTATTATTATTTTATTTGTATTATATTATTATTTTTATTTTATTTTTATTATTTTATTATTTTTTATTTTCATTATTATTATTTTATTATTAACGTGGAATAATATTTGATTCTTATCCGATTAAAGTTTTGCCCAACTCTGATCTTGTTTCTCTGTACTGAAGTCCAGTTTTAGTCGTTATCGATTAAGATGGTGACCTTAGCATTAAATTTCTTGCAATTCATCAGCTTCGACCGGCACAGGAATATAAATGACGTTTTAGCCACCGAGAATGAGAAAGTAACAGTCACGTCAATCTGTATTATTTGTCATTGGATAGTATTGAACTCCGGTATTGTTTTAGCTCTTCCACGAGAAGATGGTTTTAAATAAATGTCCGTCCATCGTGGAACATGAGCATATAACATCCGTGTATAGTAAACAAGATTTACCTATTTCAAGAAGAAGGAAGGACAACTATTTACAGTTCTGCTTTATGATTTATTCTTTGCTTGTTGCCACTTTGAAACAGGTCACGACTGGAACCGTCACCTTATTGTTCGTGGTTGGAATTAGAATCCGGATAATTTTGTATTTATAACTTTAATACGATTTTAATTAGGGTAAAATATTTCTCTCTAAATATTCGTTTTATGGAAAATTGTTAAAGAAAAGTTGCATAGTTTCAGAGAAGACGAATGGTATTCAGTCAACGATCGTATTCAACTCTTGTATTTAACAATTTTTCATAAAATGTGTGCAATTAGGCGACTCAGCATTGTATAAACATCAACAATAACTGTTTGAAAAGGGTCTATGTAGTTGTAGTAAATAAAAAGATTTTGTATTCTGTAAATTCAACGACCAATTTTCCTTCTGTTTTTCGTTTGAGACGATTCAAGATAAACATAAAGAATAAATTTTGAATTAATGGATGTAACACTGAAAGGCGATAAATGAATACCAAGCTGATTTTATGATACCTAGAACAAAAACCATTTTCGTTTAGAGCAGGACGAATCGAGTGAACCAAAAAAAGTCATCACACAACTACTACAACACTCTCATGTTGATGGAACCTCGCCAGATGGCAGTATACAATAAAAATATTTCTCCCCTTTTGTTTTAGCTGCAATCATCCATGTTGAATGGCTAAAACAACTTTCCAAATGGATGGATATCCTGTTTGATAAAGCATCTTGAAAATCATGAATTTTAACAAAGCATTTATAGCATGTGCAGATTTTTAAAATGCAAGAAAATGTATCAATTAATAAGATCTAATAGCATTGTTATTTTCCTTTTACAACGAATTATCTTTTAATCGACGAAGAAAACTTTCCTTTGATTCTAGTGTTCGAAAAATAACGTATGAAATTAAGAATTTGCCTAAAGATCTTTAATCTAGGAATAATGATTTCTGCGTGAAACGTAAATTGAGTGTATCGATTTTATAAGGAAATAATAGTCGATGATTTATAGTTGTCCCGAACAAGTGAACGATTAAACTTTGGTAACATTGTCGATCTTGTCGTACTTCTGGTAGTTTGCAATTCTGTACGCTGTTATAAACAGAACTTTGAACTACATAATGTATATACCGTATATACTACTATAATCGCGCGCCTTGTATTGCGACTTTATTTTTCGCTTTCACTTGCCAACTGGCAACCGAGATTAGTTTCGAATTTCAAAATGCGTCGTTCACATGACGACCGAACTTTCTGTAAGCAATAGCCTGGATGCGTCTTCATAATTAGCTGTGTCGTGCACAATGATGCAATCCTAACTTTCGAGCAACTTGCAAGGGTTCCGGATATTTCATTTTGACGCCTCAGTATCGCAACGAGCAGTTAGGGAATGGACAATTGTGTTTTCTACAACTCGAATCTAGGTCGCTTCGGTCTCCGAAATGCTAATTTTTACGTAATTGCGAAATAATATGTAATATCCGTCAGTATCCGCCACAAGATAGTATTACGAATTACTATTAGGTAGTTCGTAAAAATCACTCCCCAATATCACAAAAAATTGTCAGTTTGGAGATCGAAGCGTCCTAGATTGGTGTTTTAGAAAACTAAACACAGCAGATCACTCGCGAACTGGTTGACGCGATATGCAAGATTTAAAACGAAACATCCGCACCCTTGCAAGTTGCTTGAAACACAAATACGTATATGTGTGTCCTTCCATGTGTATAGTAAGCTAACAAAACCACAAGCTTAAGAGATCTTTAAAAATTAAATATATCTTTAAACTGTATAGTGAGATTATAAATTGTTGAAAACTAAATGTAACGAGATCTTGTCACCTGTTCGTGGTTTACTATAATGAACGATTTGATAACGGCGACAGAGAAGGTAGAACGGGCAAGTATTCTTTCAGCCACCTACTGAAAGACAAACACGCGTAAAGAAGGGTCGTTGATTAAGATAAATCTTTATTTATAGGTGCGATTATCCCCGTTTAAGTGGAAAAAGGCCGAAGCGGCTGTTGAACGCGTTGACAAGGGTTACTTATTTTAACATGGAAGACTTTGCACATAAGTTATGTGACAGTTCATTCACTCATTTAGAAAAATAATTGATACACGATCTTTCTCGTTCGCGGCTTCCTGCGTATTCGTTCGCTAGAATTTTATTTGCATTTTATAGAATTTTATAGAATTTTTACATTTTTTAATTTTATGCAATTTTATAGAATTTGTAAGTTTCTATTGAAATAACGTATTAAACCAATTCTCACACATCTGGAATATCGGAACGAGTTTCTCAGCTATTATTTTACAAACTACTTACGCGATATAATTTATAATTATAATCACAATTTTGTGGAAGACTATGTTAATTACTATGTAGAATGCATAAAAATTGCCAGTGTAAATTGTAAGAGATGTAAGTTGGACGAAACAGCTTTTCCTCTTTTAATAATTGCAATAAAGTGAAAATAATGTAACAATGTATTCTTCAATGAGTAAAATTCGAAATTTATTTATTAATATTGCATGATTTGTTTCCCTCGAATAAATTCTTTAGATCGATAATGTTTTAATTCCGTTACAGTAATTCCTATCTTGTTTATTAATTTTGTATTTACAATTTCGGCACAGTTTACTGTAAACACAGCAGTACTTCCGTTATTAATTTTACATTTCGATTTAATTATAAATGTGTTAGTGTGATATCAATATATCACAATACATAAATGTATCTTTTAAAGCGAAAGTATTCGAACACCTTTCGAGACGAAGTAACTTTTTTTCCAAAATCGACCAAACTACTTGAATTTTTGGAGATATTACAGGGCCTAGCTCACTGGACAACGTCTTAACAAATGTTTGCAAAAATTGCTTTTAAACTGCCGAAATTTGCGAAACACTGCGATGAACTTTTTTTGTCTGAGCCTTGAACGAACATTTTAAAGAAGTGTTTCGTACACTTTTTGGTAGTATATAAGCTTAAGTTTATGATAATTTCATCGAAATCTCTATCGTTTCGTCATTTTTACACGATAAGAAAAGGTAACGTTTCTCTATAATTTTCATATTTAATCGCTGCTAAGGTAGGCTATATGGTTCCATCGATTCTTCAATCCCTCCTGGGCTCTTAATATCATGATTGATATCGATAACTTTTCAATACGAGAACCATTCACGCTAATTACACGCAAAGGAATTTATGAATAGTTTCTGTCATTCCGATTTTATAAATGATTTGTGTAATGAGTTTAATCGTATTAAAATGCCGTATTTTGTAACGCAGAGATTACCTGCATTTCCCGTGGCTCGGTGTCGCGTATTACATTTCGGACGCGATTAATAACATTTCGATGCAGATGCGAGGGGAGAAAAAAGCAGCAACGCGAACGCGGAAAAAAGCTAATTAACGTAATTACTCGAATATTTTCGGACGCAAGTACTTCGCCGTGAATGCGTTATTGCGGTGTACACTGGCAATCGTTGGCGGAATATTCGGCCAGATATATCGCCGGCTTTAGTTTTTGGACGCCGGATAATGAGATGCAGCCGCGGTCCACATTAAATCAATATTTTCGAATTGCGAAGCAGTGTCAGCCAGCCAACAATAATATGAAACAAGAACGCGTATTTTGATGCGGCCAATTAATTAATTGCTTAACCGTCAGCTTTTTTAGAGCATGAGTTCCGACACGAGCAATAGTTCACATTAATAAATGTATTCGCACATATTCGGTGAAAATTAATTCGTTGTAAAATCAGAATTTTTGTCGCAATATTATTCCTTTCGATTTCTACTCTGTATCTGTCCTGTCGTTGTTTCAGATCGATTGTGCGACGCAATTTTCTGACACGCAATCTTTTAGAAGAAATTTTCATTGGGAGAATGCGAAACGCGTGAAATAATTATATTTCAGGATATAAACACAAGGAGAAGTAAGCTTCCGAAAAACGTTGTCGCGTTAAAAGCACAATTCCGAAGAACTTGTTCTTTAAGAAACCCACTGATCCTATCATGATTACTGCAGCCCTATACGCATTTGGCTGTTACTTTTAGCAAGTTGGGAATTGTCAAAATTACGTCATTATGCAGCCTGTGCCAAAAGTCGCAACACAAACTAGTTCGAAAGTGCTAAGCTTGCTGTACACATTAGGCAGTCCAAGGGAGCTGCTTTTCCAAATGAAGGAATTTACCAAATTTAAAGAGTATGTTGTCTGTTGCATAAGAAAGTAATAAAAAAGAAACACCGAGAAAAAGTATTATCAAGCAATCGTTCCTAATTTAGTAATTTCCAACAATATATAAGATATAAATGTTTGTGCAAACGTCTCTATGATGAAAATTATCAGCTTGACTGCCTGGATGTTAAGGATCAAAGCATGATGCAATGAAAGAAAAGAATTCATAGACTGCCGCTCCATGACTATATTATTTTTAGCCATAAACTGCAACTCATTTGATAAGTTTACATATGTTCTTTTTTCGATTTAGTCTGTTCATGTCGTTTTAAACACTTCTCTAGTATTGCTGTACTAGCTAAAACGTCACATGTCGACCTCATGGTCTTTCGATAAAGGTGCCATCACTGACAGCTCTATCTTTCCGAGTGCAACCAGTATTAGGTTTATTTCCTGCCTTTCCAGCCTTCCACCTGAACGTCCCTTTACAAACACAATAGGTTTGTGTCCGTTGCTTTTCCGACGTTCGAACCGTGCCCCAAAAGTTCATTAAAATCGAGCTAACTGTTCGGGACAGTGTTTTGTCTATCCGAAGTACGTGCGCATTACGATAAACTCCTGCGTGACAGATTGGATGTCTAGTTTCAGTGATTTCATCCGCGGGAACAGATATCGACTGTTGACCATCGATGTAATGGCAAACGATGTTCTCTAGTATGTCACAACTGTATTACTGTCCTTGTAACAATTTCGTCTAACAGATGATTTATGCCCAGTCAGAAGGGACTCCAGTCCAGTACTAATGACTGCGAAAGGAACAAAACCATTGTTAGAAGAGGTATTAACACTATGCCGTCCGCAGATCTTAGACACGATTCTTTTGTTCGACGCCGGCATAATAGCTTGGAAATTGTAGATTTTAAAACAAATTTCGAAGATGGCGGTAATATAAATTCCTAAAATTAAAATATGTCATCCAAGAATTTTCGTACGTAATTCTCAGTTAAGTAAGCACAATGCTATAGTTATTTTGCTGCCTTTTAACACCCAAGAAATATAGTTCAAATGTTATTTCAGTTTTTTAAAATGGTACCACCGGCATATAACAGATAGTTTTTGCATGGAATCAGCGTGATGCCACCGGACGGCATAGTGTTAGCGATACATATTTCTATTCTTAGAGTGGAAACAGATCTCTTAATTCTAATTCGACCCACATTTCTGCAGTCTGTCCTTTGATATCAAATTTGATAATATTGTTAAAAATTGGTAACATGGAACGATAAATGATCAACTTCGTAAATTCCGTCTTTGAGATTGGAAACCTGAGGCGAGCTGAGGCAAGTTTTGACAGAGATTATTCAAGTTAGAGTTCTTACGGTCGCGGCTTCGGGTCTAAGCCATGTCCTGTTGGAATTATTTGCCAACGTTTCGTAAGCATTACAGATAGCTTCATTGGGACTCCTGCAACTCAGTGTAAAGAAACCTTACAACATTCTCTTCGTGCTCAAATTAAAGCGTAAAGATTCTACTTTCACAACCGTGTATTGTATCCCGCGTGTATGTATCCCATCATTCTATAAAAATACGTATGCGAATAAATTGGAATTAACATCGTTTTTCTTTATTCGGAATTTTATACATTCAAACGATTCAAGAGTTGACCAGCGATTTTTTGTTACAGTTTTGCTGTACTTTGAACAAAAAGTGTGCCATCGTAAGTTCGAGAGTGTGAAAGGAGACACTGCGCTCTTTATAATAAACATAGGCAGAATGTTATGATCTACACACCGTAACAGAAGTTTAAAGATCGAGAATTTTTGCGCGACAACTAGATTGCGAATTTTCTGTATTTTACAGAATTTTTTATCTTTCAAAAGCGAACGCAAACAAATGTAGAAAAAAAAATAACTAGGTATTAAATCTTCATTAGTATATGATGGAACTTTTCTAATAGATTGAACAAAATGTTTTCCGATTTCATTTCTCATAAACTGGGAATTATTTCTGCGCTGATGAGAAAACATAAACTATTAAATCAAGAAACGAATGTGAACCATTCTGGATACTAAATCTGTTTAAAATTGCAAAATATTATATCAGCATTATTTGTACAACAACGTTGAAATGAGGACGAAATGTAATATGAAACAAAATTGATCGTTTTTTATCATGAAAGGAAGTAGATTAATTTATTAATGAAAAGTCCAAACAAAACGAGGGTTGTAATGAACAGATTTTGCAGATAATCTGCTCGCAAATGGGAATTGCAGATACAGTTAACGTTTCCCAAAATATTATTCGATTCAGTCAGTTTCACAAATTCATCAAGTATCGGATCGCATGTTCATTGTTATCGATTGTAAAGTCTAATATAATTCGCAGTGCCGGGAATCAAAATCCTGCGCTACCACGAATTCTCGAGCATTTGTTAGTCTTCGATACGGGGGTCTCGGTGTCCCACGAAATTTTCTCTGTTCAGTTTTATCGCGTCATTTTCGTTCCGCTCGAAGAAAGTACGTAACAGCGTGTCGTAACTATCTTCCTCATTTCCAATTTCCTCCCTTCTTCATCATTTCCCCTTCTCCGCGTGTTCATTCTCGAGCGCGCGAGGGCGACGCCAGAAATTTATGGAAAGCGTGAATTTCACGGGCAAAGAAAAGGCAGAAAATTCGCGCGCCGTGCCGCGCCGGAACAGAAAAAATAAGGGAATGCTTCTCTTGGTCCATAAAGCAGAACTGCTGATGAGATTTCGATGTTTTCGATCAGACGCAGGATCTCGGTATCACCTGCTTCCGATGGATTTCCCCGTGTAATTTGCACCCCAAGAATTTTAGTTCATCGAAATTTGATTTCATTTTATGGGGAAACTGTGAAAAAGCTCTTAATCATGATCACAGGGATACAGTCTTGGACAACCATATGCGAACACTTTTTAAAACGGAAGAATTTTTATAAAATTGCACCGAACGAGTTGAAATTCTTTTTGTAAATGATATGAGAATTAGTTTCGTAGACGATGTAGAACTTTTTAATTTGTTCTGATTCTTTAAATTTAGTAAAGAATATCAAAGTGTACATATTTCTTAGCAAATCAGCTTCAAAAATATCGAGAAGATAAAATATCAGATCATTTAAATACTTACTAATTAGATTGTAGCAATATAAAAACATTCTACCTTGATTTCGGCAAACAGGAGTTAAATAATTATTTATTTTCCATGTTCATTAATTTAGTAAGTTGAAAATAATGTAACAGCATTTTTAAATTATTCTTAAGATTTTGCTGGTTTTCATTGCATCTCCTTTTTCTTTAATTTTTAATAGTCTTTTCTCAAGACTATTTCCTCCTCGCAAGTGCAACGATGATGTATGTGCATTTTACAGTTGCACTGGCGTAAGTGACTCTCCAGTCCTGCAAGGCAATTTATGAACTTTTTATGCTAACCGTGATGACTATAACGTATGGGTATAATTTTCTAAAATTTAGTATACTCAGAACTGAAGAAAGTGTGAATACAATTTTGTAGCATATCTGATTCTAGTTTCTACGAATCATTTTGTAAAACTAATGACGTTTATCTATAAATGTATTCGTTACATTGTCTGTGTTTATGTTACGAGATGATATAAAAATCGCTAACTGAGATTACTTATTGATTTATTCCATAAATCTACTATAGCTTCTATCAGATCTGTCGCCTCTGAATAAGTAATCCTACGTAAAATATTAAATTGATAGAAAGATGTATTTCTCTCTCTCTCTCTCTCTCTCTCTCTCTCTCTCTTTCTTTCTCTCTCTCTCTCTCTCTCTAACACACATTTTTCTCAAGGCAATAGAATGTTAAATTTGTCATTAAATGATGTGTCCGAGCGTTCCGATGTTAGATTGTCATCGAGTATAACTATTCGTAATCGACCGTGTAATATGTAGCACTGACTATGTAGCCAAGTGACAGAGTGATTTGCATGAGCTCATGATATGTCAATCAGTTTAATAATAGTTTCGATAACAACGGTTGCATGTCAAATTTGCAAAAGCCGTAGTCCGGGGACCATTGAATTTCCAGTAATGATTCGCTTGTAATGTGCTTGGATAACTGATCGATTCAGTAAAATTAACAACTGGCCGCGCGTGGTTTCAAACGCATTTGTACATTGCACATATATGTATGCTTGCACAGCTATTGCAGAAAGCATTATGCAGTAACGCATAAGTTGTACAAATCATCAACATACAAATAGAAACTGTTATAACAGTTATTGGACTAATTACTCTGGCAACCATCTTGCACCTGAATTTGCTTAATAACTCTTAATAGAATTTGATTTTGAAATACGATAAATCAAATTTTGTCACTGATATAAAATACGTCAGTTGTGCAAGCAAATAATTGTTAAGGATTTAAACTTAACGAATAGATAGTGGATTTCATGCATTTATGATAAAATAATCGAGTATTAACAATTTTAAGCAAAAATAAATGAAAAATTAAAAGAATTAAAAAATTGTGAAGATATTCTACACCGTTATTCTATTTCGTTATTATTTTTAGCAATTGTTGCACACCGTTTTTATTTTGCAGTGTATTAATGAACATGAAAGATATACTTTCACATTTTTCACATTAAATAACTGAGAGTAGCTCAATACTCTACTTGATATGTTTGAATTGTTCGTACATTCCTAAAGAATTTTTAAATGCCATTAAATTTTGTATTATCAAATTGAATACACGTCGGAACCACGCTTTGTTATTATAATTAATTAATGAATACTTCGTATAATACTAGTAGTTCAAAAATATGAACAAAATGCCTCGCCAACATACTTCAATCAAAATTCAATGGATTAGATTAAGTGGTTCGAGCTTGTAAATTGATTGTAACTGTTAATAGTTAACGTGTTGACAGGAAGCTATACCGAAAGCCTCGCTGTAGTTAATTATATGCCATTCACAACAGATTGGAATAGCCAATGCATATTTGAACTGTTGCACAACTGGATTGTATTATATTATTTACATATACCGTCACATTACACCACTAATCCGATTTGACATAAACTTTACGATTATGACTGCGGTAAATACGTTTTTATGACTAATATCCTCCATCATAAAGAAACTTTACGACGTGTTCGTATTCTTATCTACACGATGAAATGATCAAATTCAGGAAGGTTTTCTGTTGAACTTCCATACATCGATTAAAACGTTAAATCACTCGGTAAAATTATTTGTCCACGAAAATGAAAATATTTGTAATTTTTGGAATAAGTGACATGAATAAATACTGCAGAATATTTTCTATATTTTTATCATCCTGCGTTTATGTCAAAAGATCAATAGTGAATATTATCACGATTAAACTTTCCCCCGTAAAACAGAAATGTAATAATGGCGCCATATTTTCTGTCTTATGAATTACACTCGAACGTTCCTGTATATTGCATGTAATGTGATCGCATTAGAAGAGTTTGATATGCATATATTTCAGAAAAGAACTGTCTTTTCGTGAACAGTAGTCGACTTGGTTGGAATTAGTTCTTTTGTTATTTTAAAATTGTTTCAAGTACTCTTCCCTTATATAAATAGAAAATTAAAGTCGACAAAGGAGTATCAATGATTCCTAACTGAATTAAATAAACAACAAATCAGGAGGTCTACAAAAATGAGTACAATTGTTCAACAAAAACACGATGACTCTCTTTTACAATAGTTTTGTTTACAACAACATTACAATTTATTGCGTGACACTATGTTCTAAAAATCCTGCACAGGAGGGATCGATTTGTGCGTGTTTGTCTCCCAAGCAGAGAGGAGACAATACACTGATCTATTGCTATAGTTCGCGTACACTGAAATAGAATTTTAGCGCGGGAGACTTCTTTTACGAAGACGTATAAATTTTCAGACGACAAATGACCCCGTTGGGATTGCTGGGGTTAAACTAACTTAGATGGGTGAAACAGCCAGGAAATAAAAGTACGCGAAGGTAATACGCAAACTCCGAACTATTCTCACGAACTGTAAATCTCCTTAAATTTTGTTTACACGAATTTTATTTGTACGACTGTATTTAAGATATTTCATGTATGAACTGCGTACGTTTATACGTAGATTAGTGGTTTATAAATTTCTTGAAAATTAGTCACGTGTAATGGGATTTCATTCGGTTCTGGTATATTCCTTAAGTATAACAATTATTACTATAGAACATAAAATAACAAATATTCCATCCATGTATCAATCTTCGTATCAGCACATTCGGTATGAGCCCTTCGAAGTACCCATTTTCCTTTCCGGACAATTTTTATGGTCTCAGACGTTTTTGCTTCATTCCATAAATTTCGCCGACGCTTCACAGGATTGGAAGAGGCCAGAATAATAATAAATAAACTATAAAAAGGAAGCGTAACCCAATTATGGAATTTTCCATTGTTCTTCTTTTTCCGAAATTTTACGAAACGTATAAAACGCGAATTCCACGTTGTCCGCGATTGTGTGCATTCAGTATGTTGCTCCGAAATAAAGCTAAAAATTCCTGGACCATAAAGATCAAAATATTGTTTCAACGTTTCCAAATACAAACGACAACACAGTGGAAACATCCCAAAGTTTCGTCAAAGCCGTTTAGTTTCGGAAATAAAGCCTGAAAATGATTTTCTTTACCGGAGTTCACTCGAGATCGCTTAAGCCTTTCGGCCGGAAAAATGTCTTTGGCCGTTTTCCGTGTAAATGGATTTCGGGAGACCATCGACGGAATCTGGCAATTGAAAGGCGGGACAAACCGTCGAAAACCCGTCGACAAGCCGGGTCCGAAAATCGGAAAATTAAGAGAACAAGGGAATCGTGACGCTTTGTGGAAAGGGGGCGCCAATAAAACGGCACGCGACAAATGTTGCGACGTCTCTTCCGATGCGACGGGAACGTGATGGCCGAGAGGGAGCAGAGAGAAAGGGTGGCAGTACAAACGAAAAGAGAGACGGCCCGGATGAACAGTGTCGGAAATACAGTTGTGAAGAAAGACAGCCGGGATGGGAATGGGGGACGGTTTGGCGGGATAAAGAAGAGCGAAAACGAAGAGGGAGAGAAGTGTACAGTAACGAGAACGAGGCGCAGGAACAGAGAGAAAAAGTGAATGAATGGCGAGGGACGAACTAGAGGGACGAGCGACGAACGAAGCGTTGTACGCTGGCGAACGCGTGTAGTCTCTAAACAATGCCGTCGGAAAACGGGCTGCTACACACGTTGCCGGGGTTTGAAGACGATCTCGCCACCCGGACGGGAAGGCCAGAAACGAGAGGGAAGAAGCCAGTGAGAGATGCCGGAAAGAGAAAGTGATGAAGAATGCTTACTGTTCGCGATTTTCTGTTGTTACGGCTGCCGGCTGACCTTCGCTGCGTTGGCGGGAACTCAATGTACGATGACTCGCATTAATATTCGGACAGTACGATGTTACATTTACTCGCAATATTGTTAACGCGCGACCAAGAAAGTGTAAAGAAACCTTACAACATTCTCTTCGTGCTCAAATGAAAGTGTAAAGATTCTACTTTCACAACCGTGTATGTATCCCATCATTCTATAAAAATACGTATGCGAGTAAATTGGAATTAACATCGTTTTTCTTTATTCGGAATTTTATAAATTCAAACGATTCAAGAGTTGACCAGCGATTTTTTGTTACAGTTTAGCTGTACTTTGAACAAAAAGTGTGCCATCGTAAGTTCGAGAGTGTGAAAGGCGACACTGCGCTCTTTATAATGAACATAGGCAGAATGTTATGATCTACACACCGTAACAGAAGTTTAAAGATCGACAATTTTTGCGCGACAACTAGACTGCGAATTTTCTGCATTTTACAGAATTTTTTATCTTTCAAAAGCGAACGCAAACAAATGTAGAAAAAAAAATATAACTAGGTATTAAATCTTCATTAGTATATGATGGAACTTCTAATAGATTGAACAAAATGTTTTCCGATTTCATTTCTCATAAACTGGGAATTATTTCTGCGCTGATGAGAAAAAATAAACTATTAAATCAAGAAACGAATGTGAACCATTCTGGATACTAAATCTGTTTAAAATTGCAAAATATTATAGCAGCATTATTTGTACAACAACGTTGAAATGAGGACGAAATGTAATATGAAACAAAATTGATCGTTTTTTATCATGAAAGAAAGTAGATTAATTTATTAATGAAAAGTCCAAATAAAACGAGGGTTGTAATGAACAGATTTCGCAGATAATCTGCTCGCAAATGGGAATTGCAGATACAGTTAACGTTACCCAAAATATTATTCGATTCAGTCAGTTTCACAAATTCATCAAGTATCGAATCGCATGTTCATTGTTATCGATTGTAGAGTCTAATATAATTCGCAGTGCTGGGAATCAAAATCCTGCGCTACCACGAATTCTCGAGTATTTGTTAGTCTTCGATACGGGGGTCCCGGTGTCCCACGAAATTTTCTCTGTTCAGTTTTATCGCGTCATTTCGACACAAACTGGACAACAGCTTCCAAAATTTCATCATTTTTACAGATCACATGAGCGTTATCAACGCAACAGGAAATATTAACGTAAAGAACATGCACAGAGTCGTAAAAAACCTTCATTATCTTTACACGTACCCTGTCGACAATAGCAAACGCATGACGATCGCCTGGGTCCCGATCCACCAGGGAATCAAACGGAATGAGGAAGCTGACACAGCCGCCAAAGAAGCAACGTCGCTTCCATCAGATGGTACCCCGAAAGAACTCACATAGCAAGACCTTGCTGTTGCAATAAATCACGCCACAAAACAAGAATGGAACAAAATATGGATCCTGTCCAAGACAAAAAATTAA
Organism: Megalopta genalis; assembly: GCF_051020955.1. NCBI lineage: Eukaryota > Metazoa > Arthropoda > Insecta > Hymenoptera > Halictidae > Megalopta > Megalopta genalis. The sequence goes on from NC_135023.1 coordinate 15,538,137, forward strand.
TAAAAACACACGAAAAAACAGAGGACTAAGAACAGTGGACTCACACACGAGTACCTACGGTCCGAGACAAAAGGATAGCCTATTTAGAAATGAACGCAATTTTTAATTTATTTAACATTCTAACCAAGGCTTTGTTTTTGTATGAACGTAAAATACCACCTCAAACGCGTATAAATGAAATAAAATTGAATTTCACCGATCTAAACAATTTTATTTAGAAATAAGAAAAATTTTTATGGAAATATGTAGTTGAAACAGCAGAAACATAAATCTGTAGTAAAATCATAAGGATTACTAGTAATAATTAATAATTAATAGTAATTAATTAACAAATTAATAATAATATAAGGACCAACTATTCGAATGTAAAAGATTCTACGTCCAAAGACAAAAATATTACTTTACTTATGCGTTGATATTTGAAAATATATGTGTAGTTACAGCATAAAGCGTACGTTTCTTGGAACTGTGACGTTCGCTTCAATATGTGATACCAGAAATATTCCGTTAACATTATTTCCAGCAAATATAACAGCGTTAACATCGTCACGCATCATAGTATCCGAATATTAATGCGAATCACTACATCAAATCCGGCTGCGAGATCCTGCATTGAATAGTGTAAATGAGTATTTTAATTGACAGGGCGATGCACACGTGGGGCGCATTCATTTCCCAGAATTATTAACAGACGGTGTGTACCATTGTTTGATCGACTATTGTTATGGATTCTCTAATTAAGAGAAGTTTCTTTTATTTGTGGGCATTGATTTGCGCAGGGGATTGCAAAAGAAGCGGTTCTGCGTACGAAAATAACATTGGTACGAAGAGAACGAGCAGTTGTATTTTTTTACTTGTATTTAGGCATGCAGCCTGAAACATTGTCATGTCAATATCATAGTATTTCGTGCAGCACGGCCACTAAAATACGGAATCAGTTTTCTGCAAATATTGCATGTATAGAGAATATTCCCGAGGGTGGTGGCAAAAATCACAGCGGAAAGGAAACAATGGAATTTTGTAAACACAAGACGATGCGAAGACAAGGAAAAAAACAGATACGTTGTCTACGTGTCGGCGTTCCCCGAAACGGCATTACGGACCGCCGCGCCGCCATCATCAACGAAGCACAATAGCATCCCTATGGGAGATTCTGCGAGGACTCGCGCACAATACGGTACGCGGGAGACACGCAATCTCTGTGCAACATGTGTGAAACTTGACGGGGAAAAATTAATAACCAACGGTATTTCACTGTGGCCACTTATGTTTGCTTTACTGCGAAGAATTTATTACTTAATGTTTATAAAATGTTCGTACTGACGAACATCTGCTTCTGGAATGCATAAATACTTGAAATAATTTTATTAATGCTACTCCAAATGAGATGGAACAAAAATGTAGGATATAAGCTATAATTATGGCACAAGTCGGTGTCGTTAATTATAATTTATATTGTACGGAATATAAGTGTGATTTCTCTGTGAAGAAATTGAAATTATAATTACTATGATTTAAATATGAATTGAGATCAGTAGAATTACAATTAATAACGATCAGGTTAATTGATTATTCAATTAACTTTAAATTAATTTAATTTAATGATATTTGTTAGATAGTTTTGGTGTTATTTCAATAATGAAATATAAACTGTCTCTATTTAATTATTACATAAAGTAGATTCTTGAATACGTGATGATTATTAAATCATGGTACATTTCAACGTAAAACAATAAGTTGCAACTTCTATTAGGTCATTAAGTATGAAGTGCATAGATTTTACAGTAAAATTATATAGTAATTATTTCATACTCAATGACTTAATAATTCTACTATAAAAATTATTATACAATTGTAGACAATTATTTGGACTCTGTTTTTGAGAATCTACTTTATGCAATAATTATATACTGAAAGTTTATATTTTATTATTAATAAATTATTATCATGATTATTAAATCATGCGACATGTCAACATTAAAATATTCAATTTCAGTTTCTAATTCTTCTATACAAATTTCTGATATACGATAAATTGATTGATGGTTTTTTGTCTTTTGTATACAGAAGATATTTTGGTATTCAAACGTTCCGTTATCCAAGCACTGTATTATTTAGATACATTACCATCTAATAAAGAACTTGAATGTAATTTTTAGATAATAAAATGTTTTGATACCAGGATATTACAAAAATAAGCCTTCAGATAAAAAAGGCTCTACTGTATTTATAGCGTAATAAATAAAATAGCAGCTATTGCATCGAGAATTTTTGAGCAGATCGTGGGAATGCAAGTTGCAACACCTAGCTTCAGATAATCCGTTTCCAATGAATCTATACATAAGCATGTGGCCCCATACGTATCCATTTCTAGCACATGTACGACTTAGAACATAAATTCATACACACATATCCGCGAGGAACGTAAATATCTAGACACATGTATACACATCCACCTGCATGCATGTGCAAATACATATGATACGTATGTATGGCACAAAGGCCCTTGATTATAACGGCAGGATTGCGTGTTTGTGATCACAGACGCGAGAAAATAGCCGATATTATAATAGTCTCTGAATGCAAAATTTTTAAGTATTTACACGTTACACCGAACCAAGTCCAGAACAATAACAAGCTTCAGAAACTTGATGATAGATTCTATTGCTTTAAGAGCATCCGAACTTGTAGCTGACTCAAGAGCTTTCCAGCTAATTCCTGTTCTCATTAATTTGTCAATCCGTTTACTGGCGACAATCAATAACTGAGATCAATCATGATCCAACTACCAAAATGCAGTATTATTGGATTTAGAGGAAACGTATGAACAGGTGGATTATTGAGCCACCTAAATCCAGAAGTGTCGAGTCCATAAGTCATCTCGCAACGTTGAAGTATGTTCATTTCGCAGTGATGCTTCTTGAAGAAACATACAATCTTGTTCAACAACGATAACTGAATATTGCACATAAAATTATATTTTCTCAGTCGAGACACTGAAAATGGTTAAGACATGGTTACTTTATTAATGGTTAAGACATTTAGGCTACTCAATGGTTAAGACATTCTACGAATTCTCATTTTCTCCTGGAACAATTCAATTAAAATTGTGCTTCAAATGTTGAATGTACGAGCTACTATTAATATTCAAACATTAATCTCGAATAAATTGCAATTAGTCGGAATCAAGTAATTGCTTTATACAAGATGTTCATCTGGACTTGTGACGAGAACTCTTCGAACGTGTTTTACGAATTTGCAACGGCACATAGCCCTAATGTATTAATTCATAAATAAAGATATCTGACAACATTATTCAATACGTCACAGCGACTACGTTATCATTGCTACTCCGCTTCGATATTATTACGATATCACAGAGCATTGTGAATTCCTTGCAACGAGACACTGACTTCGGAATCTCCTCCGACAGAAAGCCCTGTAAGATCAAAATAGTTCATTCCACAAAACAATAATTGAAAGTCAATATTCATCATAGCTGTAACGCTGACACTTCCGGCCCCACTCTCAGTCCCAACAAGAGATAAGACACAGGTATTGTAACGCTGACACTTCCCGCCCCACTCTCAGACCCAACAAGAGATAAGACACAGGTATTGTAACGCTGACCCTTCCCGCCCCACTCTCAGTCCCAACAAGAGATAAGACACAGGTATTGTAACGCTGACCCTTCCCGCCCCACTCTCAGTCCCAACAAGAGATAAGACACAGGTAATTGTAACGCTGACACTTCCCGCCCCACTCTCAGACCCAACAAGAGATAAGACACAGGTATTGTAACGCTGACCCTTCCCGCCCCACTCTCAGTCCCAACAAGAGATAAGACACAGGTATAAATAGGCCATTAATTATGCGAGCAAGCAGTGACATTCTAATAATCGGCCCGGAACATCGATCACAGTGTAAAAGTTCCCACTCTAAATGTATCAATTTTATAAAACTATTGTAAAATAAACATACGCTGAAAAGCCATAGCTTTCCAGCTCCTTTTAAAAAGCGAAGTCATTCAAATCCTGCGTAACAATAGCGACACCAATTTTCTCGTAGATCCTGTCAAAATTACCTTCGCCGATCGTACCATGGTGCAAATGAATTCTTAAGCCTGAGCAAAGAATTGGGTGCACACACGTCAGAGACGGGCAGTCAACGCGTTGAAGGGCTGTGAGCAGGCGTACGACCATAGTTGCAAGAATTCCGAGGATCTTTGCGACCGGTGCCACGAATTGGATAATGCATAACTTATAGAATCCCGCGCAGGTTCGTACATAAATGTTCGTAAACACCGTCGGTACGCACAGCGGGAGGCAGTGATGGAGGTACGGGGCTGCATATTGGTGCACGGAGAGATTCATGCGAGAGTGTAGGTGAATCGAGGTGATCTGCATAGGTACGCTATCAGGCGCGTAGTGTGGTCGCCTTGTTTGCGATTGGCTCGTTGACTTAAGCCGATGATGCATGGCTTCTGACTCTGCGTTGAATATAAATCCCCGCAACCTCGCGGCCTACGCTACCCGGTCTACCGGTGAACGTTACTTGCGTCGAATAAATCTGATCGCGACCGGATAACGTCCGCGAACTAACTTCCTACCGGGCGACGGATTAATGCAGTTCGGATCACGCGACTCGAAAAACGGAGAACTAATTCCGATGCGCGCCGCAAATACCGTCTGAATAAATTGACAATCGCAGCCCGGCCATAGTGATCGCCACCTGAATGCCTTCTGATCTTCCGTATCATGTTAATTGTTTAGAGAGTTGCTTATTATTTCAGACCCCAAGTCAGTTGTACAGAGTGTCCCAAAAATGTTTCGCAACCCGGAAATGGGGGGTTCCTGAAGTCATTTGAAATAACTTTTTCCTTAGCGAAAATGCAATCCGCGGCTTTGTCTGCGAATTATTAACGAAAAACTGTGACCAATGAGAGCCAGGATCAGCTGGCGCGAGGCAGCCCAGCCAATAAGCGGTCGAAGCCCAGTTTCACTGATTGGCTTGATCGCCTAACGCTAGGCGAGCTCGCCTCTCATTGGTCACTGTTTTTCGTTCATAACTCGTAAACAATGTCGCGGATTGCACTTTCGCTAAGAAAAAATTGCTTCAACTTGTTGAGGCCATATTGGGTATCAGCGTGCCTTTTAAAATAGACTAAATTTTTCAAAATTAGATGGAACTGATTAAATCTTTTTATGAAACTAGAAGGATGAGTGTAATAGATGATGTTTCAAAAATGTTTTCAAATAGCTGTAGTTTATTCGTGTGTGCCTGTTACGAGGATTTAAAAATTACGATAATACATCCTGAAATTTTCGCTCAAATTGATTAACGTCGCTTTGAACTACAAGTGAAATCCACAGTTTTAATAAGAATTTCATTTTTCAAAAACTCAATTGCTAGGAAAATTTCATTTGATTAAGAAGTGTCTTATTTAGCGAAGCAGAGAGAGAGAGAGAGAGAGAGAGAGAGAGAGAGAGAGAGAGCTCTCCGCGCGCACTTTGTACAGCATTAAGGAATCGAAAATCTCAGTATTGCGGAAGCTTTGTATTTGAGAATGCAAGATCAGGCGAACATGATTGAAAAATGAAATATCTCGATTCGGTTAAATTTTTGTCGAGTCGGCGAAGAAATTTACGATCACACTTCGTCTTGCTAGAATATTACTCTTATTCTATCTCACTAGTTTCGGTGGGTTTGCTAGATATTTGCCATTCGCTGGTTCAAACGAAAATAACACTTCGGGGAATTAATTACTTCGTTATATGATGGAAGCGGAAAATAGAGCATCTACGTTCAGTTTCGTCGTGTAGAAAGCATAATGTACATCTTGATCGTTCTATCAAAATTTATTATTTATATATTCAAATTTTCATACATCTGTTTACTGACAACACTATAACCGTGAACAACACGAAATGATCATTTTTAAATCGCCAGTTGAATCATTAATTATTAAAACGTACATTAAATTTCATAGACTAAGAGAATACTGTTTCCATAAACGTTCTTCATTCTAATTTTGGATTTCACGTTACATTTTTCCAAGTTCGATGTTGATGATAAGAAAATATTATGAATGCATGCGATGATGAAGAAAATATTTGGAAAATATTAATGGTTTCTTGAATTCTTTAAAAGTTCAACAATCTAGGTGACAAATGTTGCATGATATTTGAGGATCAATGGACTTATCCTTTTTCAAACCATTATATAAAAGCAATATGTTGCAGGTAACACAATACTGTAGCCTGTTATCGAAATAAATGGTGGTAGCAAACATTAATGGATGAAAGAAAGATCAACTATTGAAGAAATTTGATATATTTTGCGTAAGCAATTAATAGTACCGAATTTTCTTTCATAAATTGGTACGCCATTGTCGCGATAATCATCGATCGAATGATTTTTAGTCACTTTAGCAGTGCATAGATTACGATTCGAAACATACTTCGATTTAAAATACGAAATAACAAAATCACCTATTCCGAAGAATTTTTGAAACGAATCCTTTTAATCATTTATACTTTATTTCATTCTTTCGGACATGGTGAACGTACTGATGGAGTTCTGAACTGTCGAGTACAGAACTGTCAATCACATGCGCTGCCCTCTCAAAATGTTTAAAGCTACGCGAAAGGAGGTTTTCACAAACACGTTTTAACACGTTTAATAAAGTTTCGCGTCGCAGCGTAAAATTCCTATCTATGAGCATAAAAATTCGTATCTATAAAGAATGATATATAACAATGAAATCATCAACTGCCAACAACCATAAAATTGATTTAACACGAAAAGTAACATGAAAAGTTATGAACACTGTAACTCTTCCAATCGACTATCTAAAATATCGAACCTAGGTTGATATAAATTAGAAAGGTTACCGCTATGTCCTAATCAGATGTTTCCAGCCGACCGACTTCGGTCGATCGTACGACAGTTGGTCGGTTTTATACAGTAATTTATAACGTAGCACAATAAGAATTAAAAATTGCATTTGTTTACCTTTTTTTACAGAAGTATATAGTATTTTCTCCCTGTATTTTTGATATAGACAAGTTTCATACAAGCAGAGTTGTGCAGAATTACAATTGAATTACTCAAGGAATTTGAATTAGAAGCCTTGAATTAGAATTGAATTGGAATTATAAGCCTTGCGGCTCTCATTTTATAATTACCGATTGTCAACAACTGTAAAAATTATTAGACGCGAGGCTCGAACAATCGTATCTCCTCTTTCTAAATTGTTCATTTTTGTGCGCAATTTGAGCGCGAATTAGGGAGAAATTACTGTGTTCACTGATTCAGTAATTGAGAAAGGGTAAAATGGATTGTTTTAACTTCGTCAGTAGTTCCAACGTCAACGAATGCAACACAAAAAACATTTGAGTGTCTTAAGAGGAGTTTCGAAACTTGTGCATCTGCGAGAAACCGCAAGGTTAAAAGGTAAAAATGCAAGTGTTCGTTCCGTGAAATCGTTTCGGTTAACACGCAGCCGTGTAAACGGAAGTAGGAAGCCATTATTATGGTTTGATACAATAACTCACAATATATTGGTGTATAACTATACAGCGCAATTAAGCCAGCGATACCGCCGACAAGTCATGCAACTGGTGCAATCCCAGATTATTGCTTGCAATGCGGGCTTTGCATGCAACATCCGGTATGTGTAGTTTTGAGTGTCTGGATATAGCAAGAACTCCATTGCTTGGGGTGCACTGATGTTTCAGACTGTGATTCTGTACGCGTAAAATCTATACTAGCCGTGGATCGCGCGAACTGTTAACAGAAAAGAGGATTTTCGAAAGCCAAGTTTTCTGCATTCTTTTAAGTTGTTCCCCTTTTTTTCCAAGGGAAGATGAAAGACGATTTTTAATATTTAGCGTAAATTTTATTCAATCATGTATCGCGATTATTTGGTTCTATAAACTTTTGCTGTCTGTCTGACAACTTTAACTTCTTATTGGCAAATAAATATAATCGATTTTAGGTGAACAACGCGAAATTACTTTCCGAATAATCTAATATTTTCCATAAATGAAATGAATAATAATCAATCTCTCTCGTATCATTAATTTCACAATTTGCATGACAAAATGAAGAAATTGTTGACCCGCAATTAATTGTAAGTGATGACTACTGCAACTCGATGTGCATAACATTAAATTACTAATGACATATGTTTTAAATCTAGTGGAACCTCGATTATTCGAACATCTGGCACCTGAATTGGCTATTATGTAAATACGCGATGTAAATAGCTCAATCCAAGGCGATCGATATACAATTTATTTTTATTAACATACTATTTATTTGTAAAGTTCAATGAGGATTTAATGTAACGTTATATCTTATTAAATTGTCAATGGACAATTTTTATTTTTTATAAAAATATATATACACACATATTCTTGTACATAATTATTATACATGCAATTATCATATAATATTGTGTATATATTGTGTAACATTAATTTCACCTTTGACTAGGTTCCGCCAACGTTACAATAAGCATTACTATCAACTGTCTAGTGTTTGCATTTCCATTACTCTAATTTCGGAAATATCGTCGCACATATCGGTTAGAAATGGAATTGCAGACTGATTTAAAGGAAACTGGCGGGTGAAATTATTGATTTAAACTGACGATTACAGCTTGTCTTAACTATTACACGACTGTAGCTGCGTTAGCACCGGCAGTTCACGAACCTAGCGCGATTTGCCCTTATTGTTTGCAGTTTCAGCTTTGTGCCATGTACTACACGCGCCAATCAGCAACAATTGCTCACGTAAACGTTGTAGACGTTCAACGGTGATTTCAAACGTGCAGTTTCACCAATTTACCTTAGCCAGGTAAAAATTCATTTAAAAATATAGCCGAGCACTATTTCGAAGTCTTCTCACAATCAATTCATTACTAAATAGACAATGGAATGAAAAATACGTACGTAATAGAAAGATATTTATATATTTTTATGATTATATACCACAATTTTGTACGCAATAAATAAATCACAAAAAAGTAATCTGCGTATAAAAACATCAATCGTTACAGGAGAGAGTGCCGCTAATTTATGTAATGCTGCTTTCCTTATTTTCGCCGATTCACAAAGAGTGATTAAATCGTTACACGCGAACCAATTTTTTTCGTTACAGCATCAATAGTCGAATTATAGTAATTTGAAGTAAATATTCTACGTTTGTATATAATAATTAGGAAAACATGAAAACATGTTCCCTTCGTTATTCATTTCGATAAGTGTTTAAAAAATACTTTTAAATTCTTCTGTCTTCATAGTTTTGTATTTAACCAAGACATTTTTGTCGAAAATGCATAAAATCTGCAGTTTAATACTAATGAAGGAAAAAATTTAATTAAGTTCGTTTAGATTCCAGCTCATGTAGGAATTATGTGTAACGAGAAGGTAGATTTGTTTGCAAAAGAAGCGGCTGGGGAAAGTACCTCGTTAAATATCAGGGCACCACTTGCTGATCTATGCAGATATCTGAAAATTCAAGCAAGAACGTGCACCGACTTTTTAATCAAAGATCGTAGTCAAAGTGAACGTAGAAATAGATAGCTGTCTTCAGACCTGGGCAAATTTTATTTGAAATAAAATTAAAAAGTAACTAATCGATGCAATTTATATGTCAGATCGTTATCTCAAAAATAATATCGATTCATTTGAGACAAAGCGATTTCTATTAATAGATTATTTCGTTACCTTTTTTTATTTCAAATTGACCAAAAGAAATAATGCTGAAATTGATAATGAACAGAAGATTTTATTTTATGAAATGTTCAAAGCAATTTGTTTGAAGGAAAAAGGTGTAAACCAGCCCCAAACATTAAATTTAACTTCGTAATCATTTAAAGGAATGATTTAAAAATATTATAAAATAAGATAACATGATATACGTGTTGTTTGAAGTAATATTTCAAAAATGTAATTTCAGAAGGGATCACATGCATACAAGTAACTGCGACAAAAATAACATGGTATTGAAACGTTATTTCAGTGATGTCATTTCCATTGTGTTCTGATCTGTTTGACTTTTCCAATGATACCATATCAAAGTAGAATGGTTTTTTAGTTTCGTAGTCGAAATAAAAATGTCTCATGCCACTTCGTCCTGTCGCTTGATGTCATTGTATTTATTGAATAAACCATCTGATTTAACCAGTCGGACGACAGAGCTCGATTATCAAGGTTCTGGCGATTAATTAAAATTTTCACATGTGTCATCAATATTATTTCTACCGATCTTTAGTATACACCTATTTTTACTAAACTATTTTTATAATCTTTATAGGACAAATTGAACAATTAATTGAGGAGAAGCCTGATTGGACTTAGGGAACAATTAAAAATTAAATTAAATTAACAATTATAAGTTGCTTTTTTATCTCTTTCGTAAAAATAGTGTCGAATTAAAATTTCAAGAGGTGCCTCTGCCGTAAAAATAACGATAACATCGATGAAAATACAAACTCGTCCAAAAAAAATAAAGATGTTGAATTTATGAAGAAAGCGTGCCCGAAGGGATTAGTAACTGCGTCGAACAAAATTCACAAGTAAGATTGTAAATGATCCTAAGCACACTCGGTTATATGTTTGTCAAAATGGGCCGGGGTTCGAGTGTTCAGGCAACAATAAATAAAAAAGGAACTTGCGATGTCTCTATTAGTTCAGATCCTCGACTGTATTTTCTTTGTGTTCTCCCCCTGTCCATTTCTGCGTCTGTCCGCTGGCTGGTCGTGCTCGCGCACCCTCTTCTACGCCCGCCGCGATTTTAACCCTCCGCTATTCTGACCACCCCTTGCATATCCGTCCGGTGTGTTTACCTGCGGGAAACCATCGACCCACGCTGACATTCTTCTCTCCCCGCGTCGTCGGCGAGGAATACTCCAATTTGTCAACCGCGTGAGAGTACTTTTTTCCTTTTTCTCTCCTTTTTTTTTCTAAGACCCTCGCCGGTCGTGTTTCGAAGAGTAAGCTTTCACGAGAGCTACGCCACCCTTCCGACGCCGACGACGCAGCCTCGAGAATGTTGCAATGACGTAGCATTGTCCACGGTCAGACTATGGCGGGTCTTGCGAGCCACTTCTCCCTAGATTCACGCTCAGATTTTCACGTGCTTTTGATAGATTGCTACACTATAGGATGCCTTAACCCATCACGGACGGTGTCCGTGCACCGTACGGGTTCTCGTATCGTTCCCGCATCAGTGAGTAATTACTAGACTGCGGATCTTTATGCAAAATAAAGGTTTTCCAAGTCGACTGTAAAATTATTCGAATAATAGACAAAAATTTTTGACTGTTTTTGTACGTATATTTGTACGTATATATTGTTTTATATGTATATAGCAGTTGAAAAAGAAGTCAATTGTAAAATGAACATGGAAGAAATTAATGAATAAGCTATGAAGAACACTATATTCAATCATATTTACTTAAATCGATTATTTTCCGAATTAATACCCGTACGAGTAAATATCCGAGTAAATTATTCGAAATTGGCAAAACTTATTTTAAAAACATTGATTCATCCAAAAAGGTTGCGAGCTAACAAAAATGATTTTTAAAATGTTGACGCCTCTCGGTATCGATTGTCCGCGCTTTTAGTACTCCAAGGAAACGAAAACTGGTAACAACAACCGTCGTTTTCAGCCAACAGCTTACAATTCAATGAATAATAAAAATATTACAACGATGGCCGGTCGACAGGATGCAGATACTTTGTTCGGATAACGACCAGTTCGGATATTAGAATATTCAGACGCGCGAGACACCACGGGCAAAGGGAACGTTGTAATCGAGGGAGAAGGCGGGCGGAAAAATGGGATGAGCCGATAAAAAGGGTAAGAGGGAGACAGAGGGAATAGAAGGAAATTAAGTGGAAAAAGAGAAACGTTGAGCACTCGTCCAGAGAATGCTTCATTTACTTATTTCTCGTTTTGCCGCGGGAAACATCCACGATGCGGATTACACGTTACATAAGATTAATTCTTGCGGCGCACCGTTGAAAATTTAACAAGAGGCTCGACGACAAAAAGCAGCCAGGTATTCCAATCGTTCATTGTGCTTTTTACGTTGCTCCTTTCAGTCCTCGGAGCACCGCTGCCGAGGGAAAATTAAATTGACCGGATCAGTCGAAAATTCCTCGCTCGTAGTTAATACACAGACGAGCGGGATTTGATTATCACCGAGCAAGAACAATCATCCTTTACCTCTATTTCCGGGTGAGTTTCGAAACGACTGATGTCTGGGCGGTTCGCTTCTATTAGATTGCTCCATATGAAATGCCCGATTTTTATTACGCGTCGATGTTTGCCTTCCTGCTGTACGATGTTGTTCACGGCATAATCTTTTTTACAAAATTTTATTGCATTCGATTATTTCGAATTTTCTTTTTAATTACCGAATTTATTTTTAATTACAGAACTTTACGATCTTCGCAATGTATTCTAAACATTGATCATTGAGGTTTGACAAGTTTCAGAAAATCTGCGAAACCTGAGCACGGCGGGGTAAGTGGCGGGAGATGGAAAGGGCGGTTTTCCGCACCCTCGAATGGCGAACGCTACGTTATTTGAGATCTACTCCTTTTATCTCAAAGTTGAAACTGTTTTCCTCTTCGTACACACACACGCACACGCACACGTGTGCACATTTGATTTTCGAAAGCCACAACAATCGGGAGAAGCATCTTCTTGGTTGCAACATTGTTTAGTGTGAAGGGTTAATAGTAGATAGTACGGAAGAATATTCTGATCTGCAGTTGATTTTCCAATATTTTACGATGTATTCATGTTTCTATTTAATGCTGGAATTTGTTAAAATAATTTTAGAAAGAAGTATTAGAGAGAATGTGTTATGCGTGGTCCACACATTTGATTCGCTGAAAGTAATTTCATTAAATTAGAATTAAAAGAAGAATGCTGCTAAGAATTAATCGAAAGTTCAAAAACAATTAATAATTTTGTTCTTTCCAGAAGGCAAGACTCTGTCAATTGTCATCTTAAAATCATAGTAATTTTCAGAACGGTCCACCTTCAGTTAAACATTTAGGTATCTGCTTCAGTTGCGATGTAATCAAAAATATTTTTCCTTTTCTTCAGTGTTTATGTATTTAGGACACCTTGTATATTTAATTCTTTGGTTTTAGTATTTGTATGTAATTTCTCGGGACTGGATCTCATATGATTGTCACAATGTACCATGCTTGTCAAAAAATGTTCGAACAATTATATCTACTGCACCCTATAAACTGTAATAAAGACTTTTTACAATTGTAATTAGTAATTAGATTTACGTAATATTTTTATTATTATTTTTATTAATTACAATTTACTTTCAATAAATAATTACAATTCTAATAAAATAAACAGATATTTTTAAATATTCCTGCACCTAAAACTGAGAAGTAAAATAAATCTCTAATATCTATCTTCTTTATCGCTAATCCTATGAGTGAAATCACCGGTTCCACGTATTCCATTTTGCAATAACTGAAATTACAAAGAACATTTCTATGGAAAATGATCTAATTTCCGTATCCACGCTAACTTTCCAATAAAAATCGCGCTGTATCTCGTCATTTACACAACAAGAAAACATGCCAGTTCCTCTCGCTGCTCGGTAAACTCGGTGTTAAACCAAACTATTTCGGCTACAATTTCCAACAGTTTTTATCGGAAATGTACGCCGTTCTGCTTGAGGCCCGTATTTACATAAATCGTCAAATATCCGACGTAGTTTCCGCAAGCGGAGAGTTGCACTTTTAAATAGCGCAGCACTAATATTGAGTCGGCGGAACGTTCGATCGAACGAAACGCGACCGCATGGTACTATTGACGTTATTCGATTGTATTACAACCACCTGTTGGGTTAAATAAATATCTAAGACAGAGCCGGCGCGTCGGGGCCTGAACGGTGTTCACCGGGATTTAAACACCTTTCGCAAATAACGTGCCCGATTAATCGTTCGACACCCTTGGTGGACCACGAATTTCCAAGCCGCAACGAGTCGAGCTCGTAACTCGACGGCACAACACGGCGGAGCGGCGGCGGTGGCTCTATACCTGAATCCTCCGGTGCATTGTTATTTGCATAACACAACTTTCACAATATCCGACGGCTGGTGCTTTCCCGATCGAAGCATAGTTCTTGCCGGTGGTCTAACGTGTATGCCGGATCGCATACCGTGATTCCGATACAAAAGCAGTGCCCGCAAACAATAATCCCGTATCGTGAGAGTACCAGGTATCGGTGTTGCACTGCTCGGCTACATACCGGAGCTGCATGGCGGACAGATAGAGCGACGGAAAGTCGGAGCGGACACGGTGGAAGTTGGCCCCGGGGCTGTACAAGTGTCCGGATTCGAATCGCAGCCACGCTCAATTGCAAGATGGCCCGGGAACTATTGAATGTATGCCTGCTACGTTTCTGCCCCGCTGATTCGACGATTGTTGGCGTCGCAATATCGGGGCTGTTCACCCTCGCAGCCACTATTTTACGGCCGTGTTGCTTTATCCTCGCGCCACCTGATCACCGCCGCTGATTCCCTACGGTTTCTCGTTCCAAAGATGCAGGTACACTAGCTTGCACCGCCTGTTTTTTTTCCCCTTTTTTTACGAAAGCGACTCCCGTGACGTGCAGAAACGGCTTTGAGAAAGCGGCCAGCAAGATGAATTCGAACTCGTTCGATCGAAGCAGTACGGACTGTAAAAATGTACATGGTGTTCAGAAAGGTTAGGACCTACTTGATACTATGTGAGGTCAAATTGATGAAAAATGTTCGTATGCACTTGTGTCCGGAAATGCTTTGTTGAGAAGATATACACGATCGAAATCTATATTAGCGTTGGCTTATAAAAATATGATAAAAGCAGAAGATCAATTTTGGCAATGTACTGGAAATGTATTTTGCTATTATTACTAATACGGATGGAATATTTGAAATAGTTCGACAATTGCTAATCCGACGAATGAAAGTATGTATTCTTGCAGCGGGAATTCTTGTAACTGCTACAATAAATCATAAATATCGTATATATGTGCAACGGTCATTAATAGGATTTTATGCATTTGTGAGAAAAATGAATACGTTAAATATAAAACTGTAAAGATATTAAAAGAATGATATTGATGAAAATATTGTAATATTATTTTCGACGTATTATAATTATTTAGAGAAGAAAGATATTTTGGTCCTTACAACTGACTCAGACAAATTTTTGTTTCGCGGTACGATCCGCAGTCTGGTCATTAACAACAGCAAATCTATTGGAATCTACTGGATTACTTCTGGCTCTGGTACCAAAGGAAATGAAAACACCGATAAAACAACGAAGATAGCAGCCACGCCAACGCATCAGACAATAATGACATAAACATCTTCCAGAACGTTACCCATAACCACATTGACCCCGTCCACTATGACAACGTGTCGGATTCGGTTTAAAGATTTCATACATAAATCTACTTAATGTGAATATTATTAATTTTTTCTAGATTGAAATAAGATTTAATTTTTAATCTTGACATAATCCTACAGGGTTATTAGCAATATGTGTTATTTAACTTTTGATTACATAAATCTTATTAAGTGCTGTATACAGACATCGTTTTACGTTTAAGGATATACAACATGATTTTTAAGGAATTTGAAAATGATTTACAGTGGTTGAATGTATGGTTTATATGAAAAGACATCACACAATCATAGAAGGAAATATCCTAAATGAAATCCTTATTGGTTTTCGCAATAAATAGTGCTGCATATGGATCGCTTTGGAAGATAATTAGATAATTATATGTATTATAGATGATTATATGTATTATATGTATTAGATAATTATGTGTTAGATTCAGATAATTATACGTATCATTAGCTAATTACAGCTGAAATGTATTCGGATAATAATGAACTCGGATATTAGAGATTCGAATAATCGAGGTCCTGCTATAGTTCATTATTTGAGGACTCGATTATGGTTAGTTAGACTCTTTGAATGTTGTACTGGGTACAGTATATACATCGAAGGCCTACCCACACTAATGGGTGACCACCGATAGCTGTACCCACTGGCGTGTGAGTTTACTGATAACTAACTCTGAGATGTAGAATGTAATAGTTGCTCGACTAACTATACCCATTTTAGTGGAACTAATGTACGAACTCTGTAATTGTCAAATCGACTATAGCCACTTTTGTGAGACTATACTGACTTGTCCCACCATCGTGGGACTAAACTGAAAAGTATAACCAACTCTAACTGTATCACTAAGTTAATCATAATAACTTAACTACAACCGAGACTTAAGTAACTAATGGGAAATTAACTTACGAGTTAAACTTACTTGCATTAAAATGCACGTAAGAAAAATATAAAGAGTCACAGACTATTGATAGCGCTTTCTTATAAAATGGAAAAAATCACGTTTAATCGGGAGAACATTAAACAGAATCATACTAACATAGAACATCAGAACGTTCAAACTGTCTTTCACTCCATCAAACGAATAAACTGCAACTTGAACACGTTACATGAACTAAAAAGAATAATCAAAACCGTTGCTCACGCAAGTGTTTCAATCGTTCACATAATTACTCAATTCTCGACAATAAAATAAAATAAATTTCTGTTACACTAGGGGAACAACGGAAAGGCTAATAAGTCTGCTAGAAATATCTTCAAAAATATGTTCCGTAAAATCGCTGCATAAAGCACAGAATGGTCATAAACGTCGCGAACAATACCGTTGTGAAAACGGTCCGTCGTCCAAGAGTTGAAGCAACAACTACAGCGATGTCGAAATCGTTTCGACATCGAATAAAATGTGCAAAGTAACATGTGCGCGCGCAAAGGCATTATTTGATTGAATAAATGACTTCGAGCCAGGTGCGGTAGAATCGAGAAAAGGGAATTATTATATCCGAAGAGGTTAGCTTCGGCCGCGCTTATGGGCGTTTTAGGGAATCCTGTGCGAATGGAAATTCCGTTCGCTGCCGCCCCTGGTAGATTAAGGTCAGGCCGAATCGCGCCGGGCCACTCTGAATTTAACGAATTCATGCGACCCGTCGTCGTTGCCATTTTTTTCCCCATTTCCCTGTGTCCCATTCAGGTCTCGTGTTTGGACGCATGCGTGCGCACATTGTGTGCCCTGCCGCGATCCTCTCAAGGATGCTGCAGCAAGGACGCAGGCACGCGATGCCGAGTTTCTGGCCATCGTGTGCCGCATTATGGACTGCTGGCCATACGTCTGTATTCCATTATGTAATGGGCCATTGTACCGCGCAATCCGGCTGCGGAAGAGGAGAAATGCCACTGGGTGTCGTATACATCGGCCAACGGCAGACGAACGTGCTGCGTCGGATTCCGTAATCAAAGGAAACGACTGCGAATG
Organism: Megalopta genalis; assembly: GCF_051020955.1. Lineage (NCBI taxonomy): Eukaryota > Metazoa > Arthropoda > Insecta > Hymenoptera > Halictidae > Megalopta > Megalopta genalis. Next base: position 15,555,562 of record NC_135023.1, read on the forward strand.
AAATTATTGATGGCTAGAGTAGTCTTACGGGAACCGGTATTCCCTTCTCGACTCTCGCGCGGCCATGATTAAAACTTTCTTATTTACGGCGGCTTTTCCTCGAAATCCGTACCACTCTCGGGGTATCACCGCAGAGCTGGCCAGTAATCGATTATTTCGCGGTTACTTTTGTAATTGATCGCGAAAAGTAATCATGGTAACCGTAATCGTTGATCAATTAACACGTTCCGTGCCGAGCTTTTTTTACTCGAATCTTCACACTTTGATATTTTACTAAAACTTGATGTATTACGTGCAATTATTATAATTCTCGTACACATAACAACATAGCAAAAACTTGTCAACGCCCATTCTTGCGGTGGAAATTGATTCCTCGGTTCTAAATTTCTTGTAAACAATTTGTTCAGTTCACTAAGTAAATATGCAAGCGTGTACCATCGATGGTACACGTGGCACGGAACGTGTTAATGAGACGTCGAGTAAGCGAAGCTCTTAGATTATTTTTCGAAAGTGTTGAATCAATCAATGGTAAAATGAACAATAGCATTTCTCGAATGTTTCCTGTTAATCATGAATTTTGAATACAGATATCGACATTTTTGGCATTATAGAATGAGAGAATTGTTTTATATTTATGCAATCGTTTTAGGATGCCTGTACGATTTACTTGATAAAGCTAAGTAGATGGAATACAGAACGGTAAAAACGTTGAAACAATTTAAAAATAGTTGCCATATTTTCAACTCAATAAAATCGTTAAAGAGGCAAACACATGTGTGCAGCTTTTCTGTATCTCGAAATTAATGCAAACCTTCAAAATCCTACGAAATTTCTAATCGATTTCGAAAATTAGTTCGGTAGAAATTTATTTCGGTTCCGACGATTATCTTATGACAGGCTCTTCTATAAGCGTCAAACGTAAACGGTTGCACGTATGCTTTCGCCGCTTGCGATTAGACGCAACGTCTACACGCGGATGATATTTTCTGTAAGCGTCAGACGCGTGCGACGGGACACATGCTTCGCATATGATTTGCGTACGATGCATTATTCAATAAATTACCGTCTATCAAACGGTACAGCGTGTGTGGAGAAGTTGAATTAACTTTTTGAAATGGATTTAAACTGACTTGCATTTTCGCTACTGTTCAAAGAACAAGATTATGAAGAAATTGTGCTGAGAATTTTTACAAAGGGTAAACAAAAGAATAATGAAGACATCTTTATACATATATTCTCTGTATACATATACAGAGATGAAGAGGGTTATTGTAGCGTTTTAATAAGAAAGCATTTTCTGAACGATGAGGAGTCGTATAGACAATTTTTTAGATTGAGTAAGTAACGAGTCAATTTTATCTTAACTCTTATTTGCAGTAATTCTTTGGACATTTTTATACGTAAACTTTGTAATTGATCACTTTCGTAGCAAACGATTGTCAGACGCGTACGTCAGGCGTAGACGCAACATATGAAAATTGCTTGTAGGAAAACAAAAGCATTATTCCCTGTTATATCAGTATAAATGAGTGTGACGCATACGTCGGACGCGTGTAGGAAATCCCGCCTTTAGTCCGATACACCAATTTACTTTTGTTCCGACTATGTTATCTTACGACGCTATCATGAGTTCTCTCTTTCTCTCTCTTCTCATTTTTTCCCTCCTTTTCCCTCTCCCCTCTCTCTCACTCTCTCTCACTCTCTCTCTCACTTTCTCTCTCTCTCTCTTTCTCTCTATTTCTCACTTTCTCTCTCTCTCTCTTTCTCTCTATTTCTCACTTTCTCTCTCTCTCTCTCTTTCTCTCTATTTCTCACTTTCTCTCTCTCTCTCTCTTTCTCTCTATTTCTCACTTTCTCTCTCTCTCTTTCTCTCTATTTCTCACTTTCTCTCTCTCTCTCTCTCTTTCTCTCTCTCTCACTCTCTCACTCTCACTCTCTCTCTCTCTCTCTCTCTCTCTCTCTCTCTCTCTCTCTATTTGCTTCTCTCTGTTCGCCGCGTAGCGCTTTTGGCAACGAAACATCGAGTGCGATTGTTACGGCGAGAAAAAAGAGAAGCAGCTAGAGAAAGGAACGAAGAGGGCGAGAGCGAGAAAAAAAGAGGGAACTAGAGGCCGGTCGAGAGGTGACAATTAAAGGTAAGGGGATGTGCACGGGCGCGTAAAGTCATTAGCCTTAATTGGAGTGCGCCAGTCGGCTGTCAGCCGTTGAATAGGTGACATACGTTTCGCGATATGTTCCGTAGTTCGAGAGGGAACGTCCAGCATCGCCCAGAGCCATCGATTTTGCCCCTATACAGTCGTATATGAGCCATTTCGTGACAGGTCAAGATTTCATGGTACCGTCCTCCGCAGCTTTTCAAATGGAGATCTTCAAGGTCCTCGGGAACTGATGCGTTTAAAGTTTCACGATGGATGCAGGTGCGAGTGTCTAAACAAAAGCACTTCGGGGACCTTATGAAACGGATAGGTCAGGTGCTTTTACGAAGTCAGTAGAATTCGCAAGAAAGAATTTAGTCGGTCAATTGATCCGATATGGAAGTTTTTTCCAATTCCTAATCAATCTTCGAACTATGGATGGCAGGCGCACGCGATGCTGTTTACGGAACAGGGGCCAATTTGACCCAACATGCTAGCATTTCTCACACCAGAAATTGTTATATTATTTTCTAAAATAATGTTTGAATCATCAAATTTTTTTATGTTTAGAGAAACTGTTAAAAGTGTATTCAATTTCACATGTATGTGGGGAATATGTTCGATTTAGAGATGAAATGGCTCCGAGTGCAAAGTAAAAACTTCATCACATTTAAAGCATCAAAACTAAATATAATTTAGAAACTAATAATAAGTAATACCGAAAGATTCTTTCTCATTCAATCGAGATTAGAAAATCCTAAAAAATAAAAGATTAAATAATCTCATTATTAGATATTCTCGAGGATAACAGTAAACTTTGAAGGCAAACGCGGCGTTCAAAATTAGGTCGGCCTAAATACCCGAGCCACAAATGTACTCTGTAGTTCTTTTTAAAAGCTTCCACGTCCGAAGCACTGTCGATCAACAATCTTTTTAGCACTTGTTTCGAAAGACGGGACACGGGTAGCTGGGAGAATAACATCACAGGCGATCACAATCAAACAAGAATCCCGAAGGAAATTCGAAGTCTAACGGGATCAAGCGAATGCAAAATATATGTGTGTGTATATCTATATGTAGATCCGAATGCGTCGATGCATATTCGCTTCAATATGCGTCGACAGATAGATTCAGCCAGTGGTAATACGTGCCTATAATTCTGATGGATAGGCAAGGCTGAGCACGAGTGATTCACGAATTTCCGCGCAACCCGTCGGTCGGCTGTTTTTGGCGAACGGAAGACATCACGTTCGCATACGTGCACGGCCAAGTGTAACGCCACTCTTCCATGGTCAAAGTAGTTTATAACGATGACGCTAAACCGACTGATATAATGGCGGACGGAAGATGCATGATCCCTTCTTTCTCGTCGATGCGAATACAATGCGTACGCGAACACGAATGGCTTCAACCGAAAAACAGAACGTGACCTGCATCGTCGATGCCTCCCGAAATTCTGTTCCGTTTGAAATATGCGATTTCTGCATACAGAACGTTGCAGTTTGTTTGAAATTCCAATTTTTAAGTTGATGGAATGGCAACGTTTACGTAAATATGGGAATGTCGTTACCACTTGCTAAAATGCATCATCAAACGCTTCAATTACTGCATTTCTTTTATTTGATTTCTCTGTTTCGGGTTACATCTAAATTTATTTGATTTCTTAGAGATTGGAAAATATGTATTGTAGATCATTTGTATATGTTTTTAGATAATATGGAGTGTATCGGCATTTCCTTTTAGAAACGTTACAATTTTTTTAATGTTCCTATGTCACTTAGTGATTTGTCATGACGAGGAATTTTAGATGAAAATTATTGGAAGTCCGAATACAAAACATAGAAAACAATGCCCACCGAATTACTATAATGGTGCTGTCAATAAATGTTCTGTTACTGGAATTGTTTCTAAAGCTCATTATAATATAATGCAAAATCTATTAAAATTTAATAGAATTTTTAATTCACTTATTTAATTACTAATTTACTGATTTCATTCACTGATTTAATTCAGCAATTTAGGTATACAAATGAACGAGTTAAATTCCAGGAAATTGTTATTAAAGGATGTCAAGTAATGTGTGTATAACTTCATTCTTTTCTTACTCTAAACATTGAACTGAATCGTCTTTCATTTCCTTGTGAAAGGACGAAACAACTTTCCGAACGATCCAATAATTTTTCTGAATCGATATCAAAAATGACAAAATGGAGAAAGATGCAGGAAATATCGATTGATAGCAATTTTAAGTTAGACACGAGGCTTTATAAGTTTTCCATGTGTATTTTGCGAATCATAGATCCATCAGAAAATAGAACGGCCAAGTATGAAAATGATGAATGTAACGTGATAAGTAAAAATACGCGGTGACTTTCTCGGTAGGCGGTTTCAGGGACGCGCAATCTAATGCTTCGTCAACGGACTGAAATGGAAATGGCTAGGCTATTGTTCCTTTGCTATAATTTGCACTGGATGGCTGTCGCATCAAAATGCGCAGTAATGACTAAAGAGCCGTGCAAAATACGCTGCACCCGCACATACGCGTATCGAGGTAAAAGGACGTACTCGGCCAAGCTCATTTAACGTATTGCCTTAAAAATTATGCTGTAGCTTCAGATTCGTCTATCCATTGTTACATAATTCACAGATTCTGAATCACCGAGAATTACAACAATTTACGCATTTATGTGTAATTGCCGAGACTACAATTTTGATTACTGTCGTGACCGCAGAAAAAGGATAATTTTTCATTAATTCGGTTTACTTTCTTGAAATTCGCCTCTCGTCCTTAAATAAACTGTAATCAGTGTTTACAATTATAGATGCAATATCAGACAAAGTAATCTGTACTCTTCTTTCTAAGGTAATAGTAGACACTACGTTGATTAAAAAGACTTCTTGTATTTTTTCTAGAAAATATTCCAGAGAAGTTCTACTTTATTGAACACAAAATTACAAATCGATCATTCTGTTTACAAACAATTTTGTTTCTTTATGCAGAAAATCATGGAAGAAGATTATAATTTTTAATTATAATGACAATTTCTATTTGTGTGAAAAATCTATTAAAACACAAATTCCTGTTAAATATCTGCTAAAATATGAATTTGTCTAAAAACCAATTGTAATTCAAAGTAATAAAAATTCAGTGTATACGTCTATCAAAAATCTATTCTAATTTAAAATATTATTTTATAATTTTTTTATAATTCGTTTTTATAATTTTTTTATAATTAGTTTTTATAATTTTTTTATAATTTTTTTATAATTCTTTTATAATTATTTACAATTTTTATTATTTTTATAATTAAATTCCATTAAAAATCTTTTATAGTTGATCCTGTTTAAAATTAGGGTAGATTGAAAGTCAAAAGGGACGATCCGATTCCAGATCAAATTCCTTTGTTTACATATCATTTCACGAAAATAAAAAGATCCAAGCTATGTTTAAAAAAATTAAAGATAGCACACACGTGCTGTCATCCGAAACGTTCGCAGTCTAAATAACATATCTAAGTTCAGTTAATTTTCTCGGAGTAATCTTAAGTCGTGCGATACGATGAATAAGTTCCGCACGATGCGAACATATCGAAATTGCATTTGCATGTCGTTCGACGTGTAAATCAGCGGCTGTTTCCACGAGAATAATTGATCACGGGGAAACAGATTATTGAAATGCAGCGTTTTTTCACGGCGATATACGGTATCCAAAAAGCACACGGTGATTAACGACCCTATTTTCGTCCGCAGCGACTATCGCATTTTTCTCTGATTCGTGCGCTTGAACTGCACAACAGAAATAGCTGTATCTAACGAATAAACTGCGGATGCATGCACGCTTAACGAGTATGCGGGTAAAATTTCTCGCGTAAATCAAAACGCGTCTAGATTACTGCTATCCGCAATGGCTCCTTCCTTTCTCTCTCTCTCTCTCTCTCTCCCTCTCTCTCTCACACGTTTCCTATATCTCTGCCATCTCAAAACATTCCTGGCAACCCCTTTCGTTTTCCTGATATTTCGACCCCGTTATGTAGCGCCATGGCATCTTTAACCCTGTTACCAGCAGAACTCAATGAAGTGAGCCGTCAAAATGAGGGTACGATGATTGCGGAGCTGCGCGCCATTCATTCTCTGCTAAATCTGTAACGAAAATTTGCATACATTCAACTGCATGCTACCATTATGCTATTGAACCATCGAAATATTTTACTGTACACAGGACTGCAGCAGAATATTCATGCCTGCGCACACAGAAATGATACCATCTTGCATTTACAGTTTGTAGGACCAAATTGACACAGTTAGTACGTCGATGGTATGATATACAGGGTGTGCCGTTTTAACTCTTTCACCTTAATTTTTCTTCTAAACTACGTGTTCTATGAAGAAACATTTTGAACGAAGATTGTTTGGTATAAACACGAGCATACACGGTAACAATTCATTTTTTGTTGCTTCCCGTTTTTATCGAAACATGTCACCTTGAGTGTTTTAACTATAATGTGCAACATGAAAGTTTACTGAATTTGTTGTTATAAAATTATAAAATTATTATAAAATAAAATTTTAATATATATAATATTTATATATATATATATATATATATATATATATATATATATATAAAATAAAATTTATTAATAATCAACGAAAGAATAATTCGATTAATATTAATTTCAGAATACTTGTGCATTAATAATTTTTTATTTCGTTCTTAATAGAGAAAAACACAACGTGATTCTCATATTTCCATAAAAATGGAAAGTAGGAAAATATTAATTGCCGCCGTGTGTATGTTTCTCTTTATACTAAACAACTTTCGTTCGAAACATCTTTTTCTCCAACATGCAGTTTACAAGAAAAATTAAGGTGAAAGAGTTAAATGGCTCACAGTCCTTATATGTATATGTTTGACAAATATTGTGAATGGAGAGTTTGTACCAATATTCGTTCTGTAAAACAAATATGAATGGGTGACTATTATTAGTGATGTGAAATCATAACATTGAAATAAATGTATTTAATAAATAAGTGATATCTACCTCACTCAACTATAGTTACAGTTATGGTATTTATGAAATTTTTATTATAATAAATCATTTAAGAAAGTTTAGGCGAAAGATCAATTTATTATAATTATAATAGTATAATAAAAGAGTCCATACAGTAAAAGTACGGGCGAAATGTCATTAATCTTTGTTAGCGTAAACGTTTTCTTATATTTTATCATCTTTCAAATACCATGAATACATGCACATGATTCACACTACACTCACAAAGGTAACAGTATTGAATTAATATAATATATTTTTTCTATGATTAAATTATTGTACTGCTTCAATGTAATTTTTCGCAATGACTGTAGAATATTATAAAGCAGATTAAAAAGTAATAATCTATTTTGTATTGTATTGTTCGTGCTATTGTTTCAGAAAAGCTTCACGATTGAGCAGCGTTTCATAACAGGTACATTTTACCTTAACGTTTTCGTCGTAAACAAAAAATGAGCAGCGCAAAGACCCGATTTACGATTTAGTAAACCCGACATCAGGCCATTCATCTGAACTGAAATTATAGCTCGAGCCTCCATTCATCGTTCCCCCATGAATTTCGAATTCACGCTCCTCCGTTCGACGGGAATCCGGCGAAAAAAAGAGCGACCAGCAGAGCCAGCGAAACTGCAACGAGCTGACCAAGTTGCATCGCGGGCAAAGGGATCGCCGGCTGCACCCCGAGAAACGCATTAAACACTGCGATGCTATTATTTGTGTGAAAGGGGAGAAAAACGAGTGCGAACCGGCAAGTAGCGAGCGTGCTAACGAACGCGACTACTATCGGTGATCATCTCGGAGTGCAGCCGACGCGCAAAACTGCAGTCACCGAGCGCTGTTAGTGGTAAAGGTCCGCATTGAGGCCGGTAGCGCGCACAGCGAGCGTCCGGTAGCATGGTCGCCGATGATCGCAGAAATGGGCCGGGCCGTTCCGGAGTCCGTCCATTCGCATAATTGAAAAAAAAAAGGGAAACGGACAAACCCGAAGAAATTGAAACCGAAACGCGCACAGGTGGGGTTTGCAGAGAAGTGTAGGCGAACCGGCCGCCCTCATTACTACGACAATCCGGTTTTACTCGCAATCTGCGAACCCGCTTATCGTGTCTAAAATTATTTCAGCGTTGACATAAGGCTAAGCTCATAATATAGTCATAAATAATGTAGTCATATAATCATAAATCATAATACAGTATAAAATTCGTCTCGGCACCGGCTATAATATTATCAAGTCAAAAATATACAGGGTGTTTAGGAAAGTTGCGACCAAACTTGTACTGCGTGACGGAGATCAAATAGATGAGAAAAATTCATATAAATTGATGTCCGAAAATGCTTTATTGGAAATATATAAGCTTTTGAGGATATTTATGGTTTATTGTAGCAGCTATAACAAATGTTTGAAAATTTCATATTGAACGCTTATATCTTTTCAATAAAACATTATTGGACACAAGTTTATATGAACGATGACTATTATAGATAACGAGTTCATATATTTGACCTCGGTGTCATGTTGTACAAGTTTGTGGACACCTTGTATATTAATGTTAAATAGAATCGAAATGACTTGGATTATTTGTAACAAAAATTTGTTACGAAAAAAAATTTGTTATCTGAAATTGTGTGCACTGAATTTACAGGAAAATGAATATTCACGGTCTGTTGTTGGAAACATTGTGTCACTAGATCATCGAAAATGTGTGAAAAACATTGAAAATTGCGAAAATACAATGGAAGTGTAGCATGTAAAATTTACGGATTTATCAGGAAGAACATCGTGAAAATTATGCAATTCTCACGCTCAACCCTCAACAAAATTAAGCACTACTAATACTTAATTTTGTTGAGGGTTGAGCGTGAGAATTGCATAATATAATGAGAATAATGAGAATTGCACTACTAATACTTGCGGCGTTCTTCCTTGCAGGCACAGATATAATTATTTAAAATAACTATTTTGATTTTGAATCTTCGAGGGTTTATCGATAAGTGTCTACAAAGGATTTACGAAATGTGACACCTCAGAAATTTAATTCACGCTAAACGGCATTGAAGTCTGCGGCTAGGCGGTGAAAAAACGCGGAAAAAGGAGCCGCGGGAGCACCTCCGTGCTTTTCCTCCCGTCGAATGTCAGAGCCGAGCCATTAAAACGTTACAAAGGTTTATCTGCGAAGCAGGTTACGTCAACTGCACACGGCCGGGCACCGGCGCGCATTCGATCCCACCCTCGCAATGGTTCGATATCTCCATACCAGTCGAATAGCTCGCGGACCCGCGCTTACACCGGAAACTGCGAATGAACCGACGGGCCACTCGATACCGCTGAAATATCGTTCCCTCGAACGGCTTCGCCACGGTAGCCCGGAGAACCGATCAGGAAAAATTCTAGAGCTACACCGCCAATTACGCCCCCGCTTCTCATTTGTATCTTTTTAACGGCCCTCCCAGCAGTTCCGATTGCCGGGAAGAAGTGGGTGCGAGAGCGCGCGCGCGCGCACACGCACGCCGACGATACGATTCTTTGATCGATAGACACGAAATGGCTAATTCGTAATTACGCGAATAGTTTTCCGGATTTTATTCGTGCCGCTGGATTTGGCTCGTTCTTTTCAGGGATCTGGGCTCTTTTATCGAACACCTGCAATTAATGGAAGCAATTATTATTTTGCATAATGAGCTGCTGTCTCTTTACGAGTAATTTGTCTGCTTTAATCCTTGGACGACGGACCGTTTTAATAACTATACGCAACCTTGACGATGGTTCCAATATTTCGCAGCTTTATTTGCTGATTTTTTAGAATTTATTTTTGGAGATCTTTCTTGTAGATTCATTAGTCTTCTGCTGTTTTTCTGGTGTAACAGTAATTTATCTCTCTCAATTTCTGTAAATTGAGTAATTAGGTGACAATTGAAAATATGCTTGGTCAAAAACGACCCGTTAATCGCTCTCCGTTTGGCGGGAGAGAGTGAGCGAGCCATACGGAGAATCGAACTGTCTTTATTATTCATCAATCGTATTTATATTTATAAGAACAGTTATTTCGTGTTGCAATATATTTTCTGAGTGTTCGTGTATTTTGTTTACCCTCCTATTATACTGTGTCACGATCGCACATACAAAAATCCATGAAATACGTGAACATTGTGAATTATGCATTATTCGTAGTTATTTATTATTTCGCGATTCTAATTGCAGTTTGCATGATTCAACATATATCAATTCGACGATACAGAGGAAATAAAATAACGAACACGTTTGTGCTACTATCCTTTTTATTTGCTGCAGACGCAACTTCGAAAATAACAATCTGACTGCGTTGTTAGGGGTATAAAATGTTGAATTTTCAAGTGGCCAGAAGTTAAGTAGTCGGCTTTAGATAAAAATTACTAGTTTACTTTATAATGGAATTTTCCTTCGCGAGGTATGACTAACCTAACGAAACTTTAGTATTCCATCTCGGCGCAAAACTTGGGATAGAGCATAAACGCGGCTTCATAAAGTGCAACGTTAAATTAACTGCGTTGTATGTAATTCTTTTCACGTGAAATTACAGGTGGTTTTTCCACCGACCCGCGGGAAAAATGTTCATCGCGAAATTCATTAATTACACTTCCCTTTTTTCCACCGCGCGCGCGCTAAAAGCCAAAACATCCTATAGTGGAAACGAAGACCGAACGATTATCCTTATAACAAAGGAGTACGGCGAAAAGGGAACAGTTATTATTAATTATTGTAATGCGAGGAGATAATATTTCAAGCCTGTAATTGAACAATTCTATCGACTACAATTATTGTTCGTCACGTTAGTCCTTTATCTCACTCGGTATGATCACAGTGTATTGTTTCTACAAAACATTCGAATCGTGGATAACCTACTGTATGTAATTCTCTGGCTTTGTTTTCAATATTGGTTTTAGCTGGATGCAATAATTCGTCTATTGTTTTATTCGTCGCTGAGAGTGCAGTTGGACGTTTTTGTTTTCTATTGAATGGGTTAGTGTTTTCATCCTTTTTGAGGAGAAAATTTTGAATCCACGACCAGAGTTAGTTTTACGAGATTAGTTTGAATTTCGTCTGATGACTGTGAGAGTGGGGTCTTTCATTTGTTATTTCGTTTATGTTAGAAACTTCTATATCTGTTTCTGTTTCCGTTGTACCTTCCCTGTATGTTGCCGAAACTATCTCTGCACTAGATGCGCGAGGATTTCGAGTTGTGTTAGTCTGAATGTTTGTTTCTGCATTGTATGGGCATTGCTTGGCAATGTGTCCTCCCTGTTTACATGTATAGCATTCGAATTTGCCTGTGGTAGCGAATATTCTATACACGATGTTCTCGAAAGTTACCATAAAAGAGCCTGAAATTCTTTTTGTGTCGTCTGGATTTATATATATATATTCTCCCTTATATTTAAATTCTCTCTCTCTCTCTCTCTCTCTCTCTCTCTCTCCCTCTCTCTCTCTAATTGACGCTCAGATTGGAAAATTCCGGATTTGTAATGACTAGAATTACATTGACAGTAGTTTGATAATACGATATTAGTATTGTATTAATTTTGATATCAGGCTTGCAACTGTTTCTGATATTCGATGAACTTGGTAAACGCTGGCGTTACTGTCAAAAATAACAAATAACAAATTAAATTAATATTTGATTTGCAAATACTAATTACATTTTTCATTTAAATAAAAAACATAAAAATGTATTTCAATTACATTGTATTTCGAATACATTATATTTCAAGTACATTGTGTTTGAATTACATTCTATTTCAAATTGCACTCGTGATTAAAATAATTAGTAATTGCATTAACTGAATCGTTTGAATTACAATGTAATTGAATAAAAATGTATTTCAATTACATTGTATGTCAAATACATTACATTTCAATTACACTCGTGATTATAATTATTATTAATTGCATTAACTAAAAGGTTTTTTCATTACGTAATTGAATAACAATGTAGTTGAATCACAAAGGAATTCAAAGAAACGTAATTAAATTACTTAATCGAATTACAATCTAATCGAATTAGCACAACTCTGATTGTAAGATGATGGCTTGGTCTTTGCTTACCGTATTCTCCTGTTTAATGGCGTTTGCATAAGATGTTTTGGATTCCGTTCCATTGCCAGTTTTAATTTATCTTTTTGAGCAGTTATCGACAGATTCCTGTAACCAGAAATCTCGTACTTGTTTTGATTTCTTGAGGATGTCGTGTGATTACCACCGCTACTTTGTTCTTACTCACACTCTCTCACTTGCTTTGATCACACTCGCACTGTGTATTGCGCTCGCGGATATCACCGATATTTCTAAACACGTCCTATCACTTCGTAGGTCGGCTCGGAACTGGACGTGACTTTTAATTAGGTGCACACCGCTCGCTGAAGAAATATAGAGCTATATTGTCTCGCTAGGTCAAAAGGGATTCTTTGAAAACCATGATAATTTCAGGTTGAGAGGAAAGGTAATGTCGCATTGAAGAAAACCAGGTGAAGGAAATATGGAAATGCCGTTGCAGGACGTAGGATCGTTTTAATACAAAGAGTTTTAATTATGATAGCAGTTCTCAAAGTTCGTGGGACATCTCCATCCGTTAAAAATTTTATTCTTTACTTATTTTCATCGTCTGCCCGTCTTTCGAATTAATGACGCAAGTAATCCACGTATAATTGGACCGTTAATCAGTTCTACCGACTCGTAAATCGATAGAATATCGCCGACCTTATGGTACAAATTATTCCATTCTTAGTGTAAAATTTAAGAATTAGTAGCCGATCAGTCAACCGCAAGAGCGCCGATAACTCTTCACGTGGTAAATGGCGCATACCGTGAAACTTTAAAAATGAAATAGGGTGGTTTAATTTATGTGCAGTAATTATGAAAAACTTGCCGAATATTGGAATTCTTCCAGATCTTAAGTAATATTATCGTCTGAGGAATATTCCCTGTAATAGTAAACGTTATTTTGCAAAAATAAGTCTGTTGTTAGGTTAGCTGAGGAATATCCCCTATAACAGTGAACGTTATTTTGCAAAAATAAGTCTGTTGTTAGGTTAGCTGAGGAATATCCCCTATAACAGTGAACGTTATTTTGCAAAAATAAGTCTGTTGTTAGGTTAGCTGAGGAATATTTCCTGTAACAGTAAACGTTATTTTGCAAAAATAAGTCTGTTGTTAGGTTAGCTGAGGAATATCCCCTATAACAGTGAACGTTATTTTGCAAAAATAAGTCTGTTGTTAGGTTAGCTGAGGAATATTTCCTGTAACAGTAAACGTTATTTTGCAAAAATAAGTCTGTTGTTAGGTTAGCTGAGGAATATCCCCTATAACAGTGAACGTTATTTTGCAAAAATAAGTGTCTTGTTAGGTTAGCTCATTTACAAATCGTGGAGAAAGAATAATCGAAGCACGATATGTAACTTATAATAATTTTCAAGTGAAATACAGTCTTTTCGAAATATAATTTAATATTTATCAATAACAATATACAACATAATACCTTGATATATTTAATTTCATAATCAATGTCATCAATTTGTTCGAATTATTATTAACATTTATGTTCATCATAAACTGTTAATGTTCTGACTATTGTTTTCAAAATGTTTTGCACCATTTAAGTATAAAAATTCTCTCGATCATAATAAATATAACAAAATGTATTGAAGATACAAGAATTTTGCGGTTTAATTAATTGTTTAGTAGGAAATTACGATTTGTAGTATTTTGCTCTACAAGTATTATAGTACATAACATAATATATACAATAACATAATATAATATATACAATAACATAACATAATATAACTATATACAATAACATAATATAATATAACATAATAACATAATATAACTAACATGTAAATTCGTTGTAAATGTAAATGCGTTGTGTGAAAAAAACAGAATTATGATTACCATGCGAGTTTCTTATGAAACAGCAGAAATATTTAATTGTTTCAAATCACGTAGCTAGCGTTAACTATTCTGGGCTGCTTGCGATGCAAATTTAACAACGATTGCACATTTAACAGAAAGTCAGCGGCCAGTGAACTTTTCAAGTCAAACCGCCAAAACTTTTCCGAGGATGGAATCCATCAATTTCCTGAGAGACTGAAGGTGTAAAAATGAATCTAAGTACTGATATTTTACTCGAAAAGTTATCGCGAGGAAACGGCGTTACGGAATGATCCGGCATTTTTCTTTTCATACGTTTCCGCGGCGATAAAATACGCGTTGAAAAAGGTACGAGTGAGGAAACCATTCCGTGTAAGAGTTCAAACATACTTAAACGAATGTAACGACACACTCCCAGAAGGGAACTCAACCAGCGAGGACGCAAGGAATGAAAGATTCGCGAAAATACTGATAAGAGGAAAGAGGAAATATTTATGTGTGATAAGTACGTATAACTGCGTGAGATAATAAAAATATATCTGATGTATACTAGTATACTTATACACGAAAATACAAAGTGGACAAATATCATGCATTGCACTTCTTTACGATAAGACAGGAATTAAAACTTAGCGACTGCAAATATCAATGTAAGCATACAGTATTTATTCTGTCAATGAGAAAAATGAAAAACAAAAAATTAATAAAAAACCCTATAGCAACTAGTGATTAGAAAGCAAGAAGTAACTTTTGCAAAATAAAAATTGTCTGCATCAATTGCAAGAAACAGATAGCATGTTCTGTCTTTTTGCGATTATTTTAATAGATTGAAAATAATATATTGAACTTTTTTACTGTAATAATTATAACAGATGAAAAATAATATAATGGCACTTCTTAATTCTTCCAATTTTTCTACTATTTTAAATTGCAAGTATTTATTTGTGTCATAAATGTATAACATCCACAGTCTACAAATAAAAAAAACCATAAAAATTACTTGAAACTTTTTAAAGAATAGATAGATATTCTAGAATAATTACATCAAACTGTACTCTATAATAACTATATCAAAAATCGATTTTTCTGATTTTGGTCAAGTGAACAGTCATTTCACCAAATCGTCTCACAATAATTAACTTCATCTGCATCAAAAACAACTCCGCCGTTCTTCAACTAGTGTGAATGTCATTTTTGCTGAAAGTCATTGTGCACCACGTCCTTTCACAAGGTGAGAATAATCGTTAAGTACTCTGGATAAAATGGCAGAAACATTCGGAAACAGATGCAACGTTAAACTTGTACGCCGCACTGTACCCAAAGAAGCCCTTGAGCCGGTAATTTTCGTACGCCGGCACCGCAGAAATTAATGAATCGAGAAAGGAATGTGTGCACACGCCAGGTTCGATGAATCACAACGAGAACGACCGAGCACCGCGCAGTTCCCGGCAACAATCCGCCGGATCGCTAACGAGTCACTCGTCTCTGGCGAAATTATTTTTGATTGAGCAGAGCCGAGCTGTTCGAGCGACAAAATCAGGTCATAGTACGGCTGCTTTCGCCGAGACAAGTCTGCGAGGAGTGGGCGGGCGGCAGATCAATCTGGAGGACTTTTCTTGGGGGTTTTTGCACGTGGCCGCGCATGCTGTCGAGATAAACATAATGCCCGGCCGCTTCTTCTCTCCGTCTCCATCGCGTCGACGAGTGCGCCCTCGTCTCTGAATACATTTGCAAACACGAGTGCGTTATTACGTCGTCTTCCGCGAAACCGAGGGAGACGGAAGCGGAGATGAAGGGAGAGGGTGGACCGGGTTCCACGCGGACATTTGTTAACACGCTGACTGCCACACCGCAACCCCAAAAAATCCTGCAACCACGAAGCAGTTTAGTTAAGGAAAATGAAGCTGGAATTGTTGGAGTCAGCGATATAATGCACCGAGTTTAGCAACAGCCATCCTAAATCCCTGGTCGGTTCTCTGCCGTGGAACCAATATCTGACATGCATGTTCGTACGAGAGCCTCGGACCAAAAAGACAGTACAGTAGAAACTGGAATGCTCGGACGATAGAACGGTTATTTACTTGCAATGCCACATTTCATCTACATTGATTTCTACAGTAAAATCTACGGTAAATCGTTTTGCATATGTTCTGTCTAGATTTACGAGAGGTGTTTTCATTGTATCAGTGTGAATTACTATGAGAACGGCAGCAGTGCGAATGTAATGCATGCGTGGATATGAGGTTGGAAGTATGCAAGAGTATATGATCTATGTGATATTATGTGTGTCGTCGATAATTGGTAATGAAGAAACATATGTTACACCTGTTAGAGATTTCCTCGTGTATAGCATGTATCAATCATTTTTGTTATAATTAAATATATCTTCATTCACGTTAACACAGTTTTAAATTTAAACATCATAATTAAATTTAAAATCTATTAACACGTTCCGTGCCACGTGTACCATCGATGGTACACGCTTGCATGTTTACTTAGTGAACTGAACAAATTGTTTACAAGAAATTTAGAACCGAAGAATCAATTTCCACCGCAAGAATGGGCGTTGATAAGTTTTTGTTACGTTCTTATGCGTACGAGAATTAATAATTGCACGTAATACATCAAGTTTCAGTAAAATATCAAAGTGTGAAGATTCGAGTGAAAAAGCTCGGCACGGAACGTGTTAATTTAATTTAAACATCTAAATTTGAACATTTACCAGAATATTCGGTTCATCCGATGCGAAATGTATTTGATCAATAGAGAATTCTGATGTCGGAGAACCGGATAATCGAGGTTCTACTGTATACTATTGAGGACCGGGTCGGGCCTAAGGCTACCGATCACCTACACTCTAAGCCATGCTTCTTCTGAGACACGGTGGGCGGTGTCTACATCCTCTAAACTCTAAAGGATACTGCTCTCCAAGGTGAGACAACAATCTAATTGAATACCAGCGTCGCCACACATCTTCGGAACTGTGCAGAAGGTGTCCCAGAACTGATGTCACACCTGGAAAGGAGTGATTCGTGAGGCCGCTCGATGATCGTGAAGATTCTCAACATTCTTTGTATTACGGAAGGACCTATTGCTTCAGTGATTCGAGGAGGTCGCGCTGATTTCGCGAGGCTGTGGTTTCTATACAGAAAACCAGTATATGTTCAAGAGCTAGAGGTTGTTGGAAGAGTTTTCCTAAGAAGCAATTCATGGCTAGATTGCGGATTGTACACATTTCCGACCAAAATGGGTAAATGAAAGTTAACCCTTAAATGCATGGTTTTTTGTTTTGAATTTTAAAAAATCGTTTTTTATAGGAATGTAGTCATAGGTTACGTAAAACATAAATAAAAACATCTAGGTAATAATATTGAGTATTTATTTTGAAAAGAAGTTGTATGCAGACTTTTGGCAACAATATGCGTTTATTACTAAAATTATTGTAGACAGAAACAAATGGTCATGTATTTATATTATCTATTAGTATAGGAATTTTCACATTATTTATAAACGAAATGCAGCAAAGCAATTGCGATTTTTGTCGTGACACAAAGCAATTAGATAAATCACTCCTTCATAGGAAACTCGAAAAAAGAAAATATCTCTCCAAGTAACACATTGAAGATTATCACCTACCACATTAAAATGTCAAAAAACATATAACTTACTCGCCAAAAGTAATGTCAAGTCTTTTATTTCACACATGGTCTATCGTCTATTGTTATCAACGTGTGTTCGGAAACGCACATACTCAGGTTTTTGAATAAAATTAAGTGGAACTGGAATGTAGACAATTGGCAACAATATGCATTTAAGAGTTAAATCATTGCAAAGATTAAAAAAGATTCAAAAGCGTCGATGCGTTGCCTCCATTTTATTGAAATTATTAAAGAAAGAATGAAATTTCTAGTTGGTCTCTATAGCTTGCAATTAATGGAAGCAATTCTTGTCTATTCATGGACCAATCTGGATCCTATTTAGACTTACTTGATTTTGTCTGTTGAAAGAATTTCCTATTGTGCCATGGAAGAAGTCTTCCGAGCTGTTACACAGTTTGGCTGATCTCTCAAAGTTTAACTTGTGATTCCATCACTGCATAATACGTGTTGTTCTCAATTTTCTGGAATCTCCATACGGTATTGATATCGTACTTCATGAAATTAGATGTGTAGCTCCTTTGATTGCCTTGTTCGATGTTGCTATATCCGATCAAAGATCAGCATGGTCCATATATAACTTGGCTGCCACAGCCAAAGTGTCAACAGAGTTTCGGAAGATATTCCTCAGGATGATCGCCGCTGATTCCTCGCAGCTGAAAATTTTAAATCCTTCCGAAATCTTCTGGATCTTCTCTTCTGGTTTTTCCGGTTTTTTGTCCCACCCCGATTTATACCCGTTCCCGGCGCGTTCTATTAGCTCGTTCGGATGATTCATGTTGTTAATTCTTTCGGCGACTCGCGCGCGAAATTCGCTTGCGCTTCGTCATATGTGTGTGCGGCAGTGCTTCGGGGATTCATCTCTGGTGGGAACCGTTGCAACGGGGAACATTTTACGGTTGTAGACATTTGTCTGCTTGCATTCGGGACCGTGAACGCTTAAGGAAACACGTCCCGGCAAGCTATTATGCGTTGGTTGACCTGTTCCTATTTATCGTTACCTTTACGCTGACGGAGACGTACTGCAATTAAAACTTTGCGATCGCCAGCCGATCCTTTAGGAACACCATCTTTCATGACGGACCGGTTGAACTTTGCAAGCTGTGGGGCAGAAGTTGATTGCACTTTCCTATGCGGATTCATATTTCAGGTATTGAGTAAATTGAATAACTTGGATTTAATGAAAATACAGTGCTTATAAATTGATGAAATGTTGCTGATAGTACTATTATATCTGTTGCACTTTAATTAAACGGAAACCGTTTCTTCTCTAGGAAAATGTTTCAAACGAAAGTTGTAGGGTATGGAGTGGGTCATACGCCGATTTAATTAATTTTTTCTGTATTGCTTCTTCATCGAGATTTGAACATCGCTTTGAATTTCTTGGTGTATAAAAGCTGAATTTATTGCTGGAAAGAGTGTGTAAGTCCAAAATCCAACATTTATCGACATATTGATTAACTTAGGTTCAATGTACAAAATTAGCAGAAATTATTTACAAAACAAAGTAATTCGTAATTATTTTACAAATCGTTTTACAGGTTCTTAAAAATGATGGATATCCAACATGATATTGAATAACTGTTCGAAAGGTGTTATTTTTATTTTATAACTTGAACAAATAAAGTGACTCAATACTTGATAGAAAATGTGGTATTTCTTACGATCGCTGCTGCATAATAATTATTAAGAAACAAGTCTTTTTTAAGAATACATTGCAGAGTATCTTAAACATAATTTAACTAATTTTTCTATATAATTGTACATTCATCTGAAATACAAGGATAATATATCAAAATTATTCGAGTATTCCTATATTTATGTGACCGACTGTAGATCAGTGCGCAGACCCGCTTCGAAATGTTTTTGTGGATGGTGGAGGAAGCTGTCGCAACAAACATGACGTATATACCTTCTATTGCCTCTCACAGCGGCGAGAAACATAATTCTGTTTTGCCAAGCAGATCTAAACAGTACCAACGCTTCCGACGTGGTATTACAGAGTTGTATAAAGGATCCCAGTATATGTTAATGTAATCATTGAATTGCAGATCTTGATAATGTAATTGCTTGTTTCAATAGCGGTTTATCAATAATTTCCCTCCAAATTATACGGAATTGTTGAAACGAAAAATGTACCAGGCATGTTAATTCTTTTATAGACCTTAATGAAACCTTAAGTTAATTGTCAGAAGTTAGATGATCGAACAACAATATTTCTATCCTGGGTTCAAATGGATCCAAGTCCCCCTGTCCAAGTGTTAAGATATTTCTAACTATTGTGAAAAGCTGAATCGTTAAAACAATATTCTGACGAATATCGACGAATGATTGAATAATTTTCTTAGTCGAAGCGTAAGAAATCATAGAATCATCGAGGCAACGTAGCATAGAAGCAGCGTTAAGATCCGGAAAAATGTTGCACAGTGTCGCGGGTCGAAATTCGAGGAATTTGTATGCGACAGTTGAATCTCCAGGGCTTTTGCAACATCTTCTACCCGAGAAAACGGACATTAATTTCCTTGACTACGCCGGTTGAGTATGGAAAGTCCATTACTGCTAACCGGACAACTAATCCTTACCCACTTACCCGAACGGCCAGGTCTGATTACATCGAGTCTATTACTACTGCGAAACAACGAGTTCCAGAGATGGCGCGGCGGCGTAACGAACAAATCAATTGCCAGGAAAGTTCTTGGTCACGTCACCCGATTTTATAATTGTCTTCTTGTTCGTTGCTTTACGTACCCTTTCCAAGTTACAATTGCTAATCTTGTTTATATCAACACTAGGAAAAAAAAATCACTGTCAACTGTAAAAATGAACGTAAACGGTAGGAAGCACTTTAAAGGAACAGATTGCTGTTTTAAGAATGTCAAAACGTGGTTTTATAAATTAGCTTACAGCAATCGTCCATTCTGATCTCAATCTTTCGTATACCTAACATCTAATACAGTCTTTTTTTTATTACCGTTCGTACATCTTTTTGTAATAAATAGACTGCAGATTTGATACATTCATGGCAGAAATGAATAGATTGGATACAAAACAGTGTGAGAATATTTAAAGAATTTAAATATTAAATTAAATACTACTATTATAATAATGTTATTAAATTTAAATACTTAATAATATAATAATATATTACATTAGTATATTATATATTATATATTATTATATT
Organism: Megalopta genalis; assembly: GCF_051020955.1. Lineage (NCBI taxonomy): Eukaryota > Metazoa > Arthropoda > Insecta > Hymenoptera > Halictidae > Megalopta > Megalopta genalis. The sequence goes on from NC_135023.1 coordinate 15,576,486, forward strand.
ATAAATATATTATATTACATTATTATATTATATTATTATATTACATTATATTACATTATATTATTATTACATAATATATTACATTACTTTCAACGCGAGAAAATAATAAGAGAAAGAAATGGTGTCATTCTAATATTTACCGCAAGTAACATGTACATTGAATGAGTAACTCATAAACGTATCTTTATAATCCAAATAATCGTAAATTAAAAAATTGCTGACCCGTCATTTTGACGGGTTCCGTGAACTTAGTGTCAAATTCATAAGAAACGTCAACTAAATTGTTAGACACGTTCACAGTAACGAAAGCTCCCGAAGTCCGCCAACAGGGCTCAATAATTGGTTCCTCTACTCTAACTTGTGTTTTTGTTCACAAATCTCGGGTACTTTTTTTTACATAATTTAAATTGACCCTAAATCCGATCAATTCGTCCGGAAACGAAGAAGTTGCGATGGATCGTGGTCTCCATGCCGCGCTGGTTCATCTGTTCGGTTGCGCAAGCAGTTCGCAGACACCCCGGTATAATTCCCTGAGAGATTGAGATTAATAGGAACACTTTGTTTCAGACGCTATAAACGTTACGGCGGTAGTTATCCGGCGTTCATGGTTCAGCCGAAAGTTCCCGGGGACCCCGTGACGGGAAGGGGCACGCGGGAACGTGGGAACGCGTTTAGACGCGTGTGCGCCGCTCGTATATCTTTTCTCGTCTCGCCTCGAAGGCGAGGAAGGTCGCGGCGTTATTTGCAACAGGGTGTTCCACGCCGACACGTTGAGTCAACACACTCGAGCCGGTGGCTGGGCGCGGGAGTGGTGGCGGTTTGGCGAGACAAGAACCAGCCAGACAAGGATGAACTTTGCATGCGGAAGGGTGGCGTCACAAAAAAAGACATCGAACGGAACAAGCCGGGTGGTGGGAACTCGACCCGCGGGGGGCGGGCTACAGGAAACGAAAAGCGCGAGAGACGGAGGGAACGCGGAGAGAAAAGAAACGTGGGTTGCGAAGGACCTGGGGATAACGTGGGCGAGAAAAAAATTCGGGAAGAACGCGAGGAGCGACGAGAAGAATGACCGGAAGCAGGGGGAACAGTTTTGCATTGTTCTTGCGTGGGTGTGAGTCGCGAGTCCTTGAAAATTCCTTCGGAGACGGAGGATCCGCGGGCTTTGGTTACGCGTGCACGGAGATTTTTCTGAAAGAATACTAGCAAATGGTATTGTGAAACATGACAATAATAATATACGATTTTATTTTACACGTTGTCAAATATTATAGAAATGCTATTACAATGCTCATCAAAAATAAAGAAACGGTGGCGATGGTTTGAAAAACGAGGGTGAAATAGAAAAATCATTTCTATATCAGCATTAATCGGTGCATGATAGGCGTATAGTCTTTTGATCGTGCTCCTGGAATCGTCGCTAATAGTTATCGACTAGTATCGTTTCATTTTTATTGTCCGAGCTATTCTTTTTCGGTCGCTGGATTTTACCTATTCCTCGTCCCTACTATTGCACGTTGCTTTTTCCCCCGGAAATGAACCGAGAGAAACAGGGAAAGAGACGTGAAGCAGTTTTCCGCCTCATCACTTCTATCTCATGCTTCCCGGGCGTCTCGCTAAAACCACATCCGAACACCTGTGTATCAATTCTTTTAATCCCATGTATGTGGCTCGTGTCGCGCCCTCTTCCACCCCTAACGCGTTTTAAAACTTCATCCTTGTGTGTTCTACAACGGAATGGGAAAAAAGCCAATTCGATTTTGTTATATGTATGCACTCTGCATTTAGTGCCTCTATTGACTCACTTTTTTCGTCCTTGTGGCCAGGCAAACTGGTTATCGGTACCGTAACTTCCACTCTGTTTTTATTGCTGAAAACTGAGTTTCTTGCTAGCGAAAGGGTGGGAAAAATAAATTCGAAACGGATCATCGTGCAAAAGTTGTTTCACGTTTAATAATATACGTAAATCAATACGTAATCGAAAATCTATTCTATCACTCGTAGGGTAAGTGTGTCAATTATTGTGCCTATTAAAATGGTATACTATGTTTTCCAGAAATAAAATAATCTTTTTACCTATATCGCACTTCTTAAAATATTTAAATTATACGTTCACATAAGTAAAAATTACTTTCATATAAGTAAGAATTTTTTCATAATTGAAATATAGAAAGAACACAAAATATTGTACTGCACATTAATCGATTACCATTGCCATTACCATTACCAATGGAGTTTCATCAGCAAATATTTCTAAAACTATTTCAACATGTCCGAATTTAATGAATGCATTCCACGAAATTTTTAATTCATTTAGGAGTAATCGGAAACATTTATAAGAAGTGGTATTTTAAAAATTATCTAAATTACAGTGTGCAAAAATTGTTGCCGAGAAATGTAAAATTGGTCTACACGCTACGCTTGTAACTTTATTTGACTTCCTTCCACGATGAAAACATTTTTCACTGTTTGCGCGTTAGAATGTTGCATTCTAAGGGTTTTTAACCATTTTCGCTATAATTATTATTCTAGGTGTACAGCCGCATATGAGCCTTGTTATCACGCCAGAATGCGAAAAACTAAATATGTTTATGTCACGCTATTCTTTGTATCCTTTTTTCTGCGGAACAATTTTTATGATTTATTACGTTGCTACAGAACTTCTCTTTGCATCGGTGGTTTAAAATGGTGTTCGTTACACCTTATCGCGAAAAGAACAGCATTATGCAGTTTTTAATCTTCGAAAGCAAGTGCTGATAATTTACGTCGAATAGAAAGCCATTTTCTCTAGACAGGATTTGATCGTATTCGAAGTAGCATACAAATTATGAAAATTTGTATCATATTGTATATTTACAATCAAATTAGATGTACATATAATGAAATATGTACTTTGATTAATAAAATTGTGTTATATCTCTGCTCGATTTTATATATAAACACACTTCTGCGAATTCAACATTAACGAATTTATGCAAACATGATAGAATGATAGATGATGGAATTCGTTATTATGAATATTCGACAAACTGAAATTTTATCAGTATAAAACATACAGATATTCCTCACTCAATAACTACGTATATTGATTGTATATGCGCGTTGTTTCACGTGGAGTTAAGTTGAAACGAAGTCGCTGGTTGCTTCTATGTACACTTTAATAATATTACAGTCTATACAGCTATGGTGTTAGCGATGCGTTATTTGTGGTTTCGATGTGCGTTCTATCTGCGTTCTCAGAGTTCTATACGTTCTAGGAGTTCTACGAGTTCTACCTACGTTCTAGGTGCCTTCCCTCTTGTCACCTCGGTTTTCTGTTGATTGGTGGATGGTGGGTTTTGGTGGAGGAAATGAAGCGTTTTTGATTGGAGATGGGTGTGTCGGAAGGAACTTGAAATGAGGAGTGGGAAACTGTTCGAAAGTTCGGGTTTGTAATTTCTTCGTTTGTCAAATATGGAATTTATGAGTCTGTCGCACGTGTTGTCCGTTCGTCGGGTCGAAGAGTACTTTCGTTCGGATGCATTTTTTCTGTCGCAGGTATACTGCTCAATTGCTCAAGGGATGGCCAGGGACGTTCGACCTTCGGTGTTGCCGTCGCAACATTGATGTTGCTCTTAACCCTTTCGCTACGGGCGGATTTTCCGCCGCGGTACTTCTGCTGGACGGCGCGCTGCGACATCGCTGCACGCTACAAGACGCCGATCGTTGCGGGGGTACCGCAGCGGAGAACCCGCCCGTAGCAAAAGGGTTAATCCAAATGAAGTTAAACAAAATTGAAAAAAATAAGGCATATCTGTTTATCCGTTGTTGAGAGAAAAATAAGGTGAATTAGCTTTCTGCAGTAAGCACTGACTTTATTCGCTACAAACGATAGTGGCCTGTAGTACCTGGGTGGCATCTTATGGAAGGCCACTATAGTGGCCCTTAGTACCTCGATGGCATCTTATGGAAGGCCACTATAGTGGCTCTTAGTATCTCGATGGCATCTTATGGAAAGCCACTATAGTGGCTCGTAGTACCTCGATGGCATCTTATAGAGGGCCACTATAGTGGCTCGTAGTATCGAAAGGGTTAAGGAAATTAAAAAGTGCTTACGGGGAGTAACGATTAACAATTACAGATTAATAACAGATACAATTGATAAGAATCGCAGACAACTAACATTCGCTACGCTCGTATACCAAGGTAGCAATTATTTAATTCGAAAATGTTGTCCACGCCTTGGGCATTTTTAACGTTCACGTGTTTGACCGAGCTTAAAAATAAACGTGAAAAATGCGACGAGTCCGAAGAGAAACTTGAATAAAATTTTAGAGACAATATGACCGGCCGCAAGTTTATTGTACGATAGAGTTACTACCGGAGGAAATGCACGAGTTGAGGATTTTAATAAATTCCCCGAAGGCGGCGTATATTCTTGCAAGAATGGGGTGTTCACAAGAGGCTCGACAATAAAAATCCAATGCGCCGAATGTAAGGTCTAACGGATCGTCATACTTCGTGGAGAGCACAGCCTGCCACCTTGCGAAATCCTCCACAAGCTATCGCGTCTCTTTTATGTTGGCCGAGTCTTCCAGGAACCGATCCTCGCGGCACGATTTGGGAAAAATCCTCGGCTATAGAAAATCGTTGAATGTGAAAGTATTTGCATCGGGCACTTCGTTCACACAACCGTTCCCAACACAGCAAAACTCTCAAGCCCGTACACGCCATTCTCTTTATCGTTTGTGATATCGGGATTCGTTGTTTCCGATATTTATAGAGTTCCAAACTTCCAAAAAATGCACGAAATTCTACTTATGAGACGGGTATGGCTTACTTCGATGTTTTCTATTGGGCATCGAGGGTTGAAAGATGGCAACTGACCACTTTCTACTTAAAAAATATATTACGATAAGAGATAACAATCTGATCTATACAGCGTCCATGTTTATAACGTTATATTATCATTTATTAATAAATAATCAAGGTATATCTCCCGTATTAAGTCTTGTATAATACATAAAAGCTGAAGAAAAATTAAAGTACACGATATGGTACAATATGTTCTTGTTTATAAGGGTAGTATGTTATTGCTTAACACTATTTGTGTGAGTTGATTTATAAAGAACATTATTCAAAAATGTGGGTAGAGTTTTTACATCCACTTTCGTACGTTCTATTTATTTTTTATTGTATTGCTTGTGGGGCACTGTTTCACGAGGGGATCATAATTGAGCGGTGTTTCAAAATAGGTACTTTCACCTTATATGAATTTTCTTTTTCCACGCCGCTTAAGATGAATAACTGCTGCTAAGCCAAGATTAAGCGAATCAGTCAAAAAAATTGACGCTGTATTTTCAAAAATCCTTACACTAAAACTTGCACTATAATACAATATTACAATGTCTTTCTCATCTTGAATAACAACAATTTTCTGATGTTATGTATTGGGTTGGCAACTAAGTAATTGCTGATTTCAGTTATAGATGTCTCTCACTCCCATTTTTATGATATCCGTAAATGTTATATTATGAAATTATTATTATTATTATTATTATGTTATTTTTTATTATCCGTGAATGTTAACAACTGGACAAATTGAATGCAGCGGTCAAGGAAAAGCGACCAGAATTGGTCAATCGTAAAGGTGTCATTTTCCAGCAGGACAATGCTAGGCCGCACATGTATTTGTCCACTCGGCAAAAATTGATGGATATTGGTTGGGAATTGATGTTACACCCACCATATAGCCCTGATCTCGCGCTATCGGATTACCACTTATTTCGATCCCTGGACAACTCCCTTCGTGATAAAACTTTTAATGATGATGACGTTGTAAAATCTCACTGAACTCAGTTTTTGGCCGAAAAGGATCAGACTTTCTACGAGCATGGAATTTTCAAGTTGTCAGAGAGATGGCAAAAGGTCATCGAACAAAATGGAAAATACATTACAGATTAAACTTCATTCTAAGTAAAAAAAAATTTTTTATTTTATTGAACAAATCGGCAATTACTTAGTTGCCAACCCAATATATATCAGTTTTCAATTTGCAATAGTTGATACCGTTCAGGATGAAATGGTTTCACGAACCGTAAAGGGTGAAAGCAAATTAAACAATTCACCTAGAAAAAATTAGACTAGACTGCGAAACCAAGAGTATCTACATTTTTCTTTCAGTTTCTAATTTTTATGTTATAACGCCGAGCTGTTCAACTCATGCCCGTACGGGTAGCGAGTTTGCTGCTCTGAGCCTAAACAGAACAGTTGGTTGCGAGCCACGTCCTTGCGGGCTATGCTGCATGTATTTGTCACACGCATTGTCGTTATTGGCTGAAGTCGGTGACAGAGATCGACTGCGGGTTACGTCGAGATTGAGCGAAATGGAATGAGCATCGGACGATCGGTATACATTGGTCCTAGCGACGTAGGCGCTAACCACATGCTCCACTCCGCTAAGCCACTTGCCCGTAGCCATACCCACGGGCATCGGCGGGCGTTCTTGCCCGCCGAGAGGCTTGCTGAACAGCTCTGACTATAACCAATGTTAATTAGTAATCGCGTAAAGATACGCAGTGAAATTATAGCAGCATGTTTTGAGTGTTCGTTGAATCACCCATCAAACAGCTTACTTGAGTTTGCTACTGTTTTAAGGTAAACGTACCTAACTTGGAACGCTTCTCAGGGGGGATGAGATTATCATGGATTTTATTGCAACCGAAAAGCGTTATTATTGAGTATTTATATTACTGTTCGATAGACTGACGTTTCTAGAAAATGTAATGAACTTTGAAATATTTGTTCAATACGAATAAAAAATAATACAAGTGGGATTGTTATAAGTACGAGCACGTACATGTTAAGAAACACCGTTTCGCGCAATGTCCCCGTGTTCCATATTCAAAATTTTTATTTTTGAACGGGCATTTCCATTGATCCACAAATTTCAACTGTTCCATAAATCGGGATGATGGAAAGATTGAAGTACACGATATGGTACAATATGTTCTTGCTTATAAGGGTAGTATGTTATTGCTTAACGCTATTTGTGTGAGTGGATTTATGAAGAACATTATTCTAAAATGTGGGTAGAGTTTTTACATCCACTTTCGTACGTTCTATTTATTTTTTATTGTATTGCTTGTGGCACTGTTTCACGAGGGGATCATAATTGAGCGGTGTTTCAAAATAGGTACTTTCACCTTATATGAATTTTCTTTTTCCACGCCGCTTAAGATGAATAACTGCTGCTGAGCCAAGATTAAGCGAATCAGTCAAAAAAATTGACGCTGCATTTTCCAAAATCCTGCATATAAAATTGACGACAAACGACTGCATACTGTGCGAGCAACATTTCTTGAATTTGTTAAAATGAAAATACATACATTTATTTGTAATTCCTTGCAACACAATGAACGAAATCCGCTGATCTTCCCGGTGCGCTATAAAATCCGAGAAAATGTAACGGGTAGATTTCCTTTGCTCTCGCGAACCGCTTCTCTCATCACGGTTTAATTAGTACCTCCCAGTTAGTGCTTTCCAGTATCACTCTTCGTGCGTCGTGGTAATCCGGTTTTTGAAAACCCTTTACGTTGCTTAATTCCACACCAATTGGTATACTATGCATTTCATCTTCCTTTGTCTCTGTTGGAATATCCTTCTGCAAGCTAGTAGTTTTGCATTACATACCATGTGTTCTTTTTTGGTTCAAATAAACATATTTCTACATATTGCACAGCTTGACTTTTACTTCATTGAAGGAATACTACCTTCTGTGTAGCTCTTTCACGATTTTATAAACTATCCATTTAAATAAAATCATCATAATCTTCGTGTTATAGTATACTGGAATTACTGTATATTATATACTATATTATATATATATATATATATATATATATATATATATATATATATATAAATGTATTATATATATATATAATATATATATAAATAATAATAATAATATATATGTATATATATTACTGTAATTTACTTTATTTTACAAACATGAAATATCAAGATATATGGTTAATACTTTTACATAACCATAATTTTATGAAAGTAACGATAACATACTTAGTAATTTTTTTTTTAGTGATTTTTAGTGATTCTTATTATAATATTTGTCACAAATAATGAACTTATTTTTTATTACAATCTATTGATAGAGATGTTACCAGTAGTGGTTGAAAATAAATTGGGAGTTCGCCCTTGCAATATTAATCTAACATTTCTTATGTCAGCGAAATAATCAAAGTGATCATATTACCTATAAATGACCAAATACTTCGTCAATTTGACGTCACGAAAATGGGTGGAATAAATATTATTAAAAATGAAGCAGACACGTAATCGATTTCATTATTCATTTATTATTTCTATTATAGGCTTTCTGCAATGGTAAATAAATTCGGTCTCCCGCGATACTTAAAAGTTTAATAAATTATCAGTACCTCTCTATTCAGAGAACGATTTTAACGCACAGTTATTATTCATCTTCGCTTTCCATATTAGGTGCAAGTAATCAGCATTATGGCTTCCTCGATGCGGTGTTGAAACATTCAAGGTAAATAGAGCACCCTCTATATATCAAGTTAATCGATATAACGGAAGATAAATTATAAGAGAACAATTCCAGTTTAATAGCTATGTTATGTTTTATTTGATGTTACGTTTCATTCGATCTTTCTCAAATAAAATAGTAATCGATGGGACATTTTGAATACAGCATACGTCAATAATCCTACAGTATAATTTGAATATATCGATTCCGCTTAAATTACAATAAATTGTACTTGTTGATTAATCGCTGAGTATTCGTCCAGTAATCGCTGGTTAGGCTTTCCCTTTTCTCTAGTGACTCTAATCAAAAGAACAATAGGAAGAGGCATTGATATACGCAACGCAATGCACCACTACATATATTTGCTTGAATGCCCAACTGTAGTTTCCGTAATGCGGTGCTCAAATACCGGCACTGGGTCGAACAACATCTAACGTATCAACATGCCGTGTTTGTTATCTTAAGTGAATAAAAGACCTCGAGATTCTTACAATGCAAACACGGGATCGTATCGTTCCGCATTACGTAAGAATCCACATGCTTACGTAAAGAAAATAAATTTCGTATTGCAGACGTTGTTTTCAGTTTGTGATCGAAAATGGTTCAAGGGGTTATATATATATTTCTTAGCAAGATTTCGGGATATATTTTAAAACATATTCATAATATCTAAGCATATTTTTGCTAATGCGCGTTCAAAACAGATTTGTGACATAAATGTAAAATTGAAAATTTTAAATATGGCGACCGTAAAGAAATTTCCACTCTTAAATAATGAATAAAAATTTCTTTTTTTTTCAAAATACTGTCGAACTGTTGCAAAAATATTGATTTTGAGGTCTGTTATGATACAGTGCCCTCAAACACACTAGGCGCGTATTTTTCGCGTCGCTTTCACTTTGAAAGGGTCTAAACAACTTGTGAAAAACATGTTCGCGACAAAATGTCAACTTTCAGTCGCACCAAAATGATTTGAAAATGCAGAATGTACATTCTTAAATAATATTCTGATTAATAGGTGCAATAATATATTTTTGAAATTTTCCTCGCAATGTGTTAAGACGCCTTCGTATGAATTCGTAACAGATTTCTAATTTGTTGCTAGACAATATTCACGCTGCCTAGCACTGAAACATAGAAATAGTACTTTATTAATTCAAATAAACTATATTTTCGTTCAAAGAGAATGATTTCTCTCTTTGCACATTAACATGTTCAACCCTGTTGTCATCGCCATATTCTATATAACAACAGAATCACAACGACCCGATATACAAAAAATATAACATTGTGAAAATGCAGAAATAAAATGCAAATAGTTGTTACAGTTTACTAAATATTTGAAGAATACAAGCCGCGCGATATTTATTTATTAAATTTGAAATTGCCTGTGAAAACTGAAATTCCGTACGAGGTTATTAGGATTCAGAGTAACAGAGGGTTGAAATCTGTAACAGAATTTATTTCTGCTGGCTAAAAGCACGGTTCCACTCGAAAACGAAACTCTGCTGAATTTATAAACCCATTGGCCACGTTCACTACCGAACGGAGCTTCAATTTAACTGTAATTCCACTGTACCATTTTATAAAAGTAGATTATTTAGTAAACTTTTAATTTGTGAATTATTTCTTTTTCTGTTTTGAGGCTTTAATTCTGTTATCAAAGTTGAACTGTAAAAGATATTTCAAAGTAGAATATAAAAGATTATTTTATTTTTCAAGTTGTTTAGCGTTATTTGAGGGACTCGACACTGGATAAATATACATGAATAAGCAAATCGTTATTTTTATGTTCTTATAGTGTTGTACGCTTAAATTAAAATTATACTTGATTGTATACACTCTGTACTTCCACAATTTTATATTTTTTGTATATCGGGTCGTTATGGTACTGTTGTTATATAGAACATGGTAATGACAGCAAGATTGAACATGTTAATGTGCAAAGAAAGAAGTCAGTCCCTTTGTAGGAAAATATAGTTTATTCGAAGTAATAAAGTACTATCTTTATATTGCAGTACTCGGCAGCATGAATATTGTCTAGCAACAAATTAGAAATCTGTTACGAATTCATACGAAGGCGTCTTAACACATTGCAAGGAAAATTTCAAAAATATATTGTTGCACCTATTAACCAGAATATTATTTAAGAATGTACATCCTGTATTTTCAAATCATTTTGGTGCGACTGAAAGTTAATATTTTGTCAAACATGTTTGTCACAAGTTGTTTAGACCCCTTCAAAGTGAAAGCCGACGCGAAAAATACGCGCCTAGTGTATTTGAGGGCACTGTATCGTAACAAACCTCAAAATCAATATTTTTGCAACAGTTCGACAGTATTTTGAAAAAAAAAATTTTTATTCATTATTTGAGGGTGGAAAATTCTTTACGGCCACCATATTTAAAAATTACATTTATTTTCGATTTTACATTTATGTTACAAATATACTTTGAACGTGCATTAGCAAAAATATACTTACATCGTATAAATATTCTTCAGACTATGAAGAATGTTGGAAAATACATTCCGAAAACTTGCTAAGAAATAACCCGTTGAAACGTTTTCGATTACAAACTGAAAACAATGTCTGTAATACGAAATTTATTTTCTTTGGAATTTACATTAAAATTAACTCTTTGTAAGACTCGACTACTATTAATACTAAATAGTCAATTTGTTTGAAAGTAGTTTAACTTTTTCAAAACAGAAAATATGTTACTATCGAATTAGAACTTTTTCTCATTTCCGAAAAAAGTAAAAGTTGTCTGTTTATCCACCAATATATGGGATAAAAATTTCATGTGATTTATAACTGTATTCTTAGAAAAATTATTGTTACGTCGGAACCAATTGAAAATTTGAACAGTTTCGTTCAAGCCCCTGCACAAAGTATTCGCATTATTCACGTAGCCGAGAGCTGAGAGCGTATAAAACGGGGCGGTCTGTTGCGCGAAAAGATTGATATTGGAAGCACGCGTCGTTCACACATCTTATGTTTCCCAACGATTAAAAATCGAAAATCTACATCCATTTGAACTCGCTTCCAGAAACGAAGGAAATGGATTGTCTCGTGCACGGCGCGTTGGCGCATACATACATATAGTTCCCACGTGAATGACAAACGACGACCATACTCGATGATTATAGAAACTCCTCCGCTGTGCCATAAAGGCATCCCAGAATGCTTTCATTTCCACGGTTTCAGATTACAATGAAGCATGCGACTAAAGAACTTTCTACTTCCAGCGACCATTCTTTCTACGAACGCTAACAATAAGAGTACTTGCTAACATGTCTTATACCACGATTGCCGAACAATTCTCCCTTTTTCCTCGTGCTTTCCTCCGGGCAGCTTTGTCGGTTCCTTTGCTAGTCAAATTTTAACTTTTCGATTGTGAAATTGAAAAAGAAGAAAGTAGAATTGATAAAATTGCTACTTTAAGAAATATTGTCGTCGAATAAAATTGGAAATTGAGCTATTAAATAAAACAGTATGGAATACTTTTAAATATAATTACGACTTTATTTCATAGAACGAATAAGGCTATTGTACTGTAAGCTTTACTGTACAACTGGACGATCCGCAATGACAAGACAAGACGTATCTTATTATGCACCCACAGACTCTATCGATCCTAATATAAATAGTCGATATAAAAACTCAATCGAAAGCTAAAAATTAACATTTTCTTAAGAACACAATTACAAACGAATAAATTGTTTGTACATGATTTTATTTCACTGATCCGAATGATCTATGAAGAAGCGTTTAGCAGTTGTCGATAACTCTCTAATTGCGGATCCGCATTTAATTATTGAGAAAAGTTTGACACATATCGTGCACTAATTGAGAAAGACGCTTGCCCGGTTTTCGCGAAAATACTAAGTAAATATAATCGCGTTACTTTCAGACAATGTTGTAGAATTAAAGGAAAGAGGGAAGCAGAAGGGGGTCGTCAAACCGAATCCTCTTAGCGAGCCACAATTGCACAGGTGTTTACTGCAACTGTGTAAGTGATCTTCCATTGCCGGTTTTATATCTCGATGAGGATTTCGCACCCGAGCACCTGCACTACTTTCATTTCTGTTCCGTATTGAAACTTTTATTTGTCTCTAAACACGGCACTGTAATATCGTTCACCGTGATCCTCCGTTTTCGCCATTATATTCATATGGTATTAACGTTTATATTCCTAATGCTTTAACATTCATAAAGAAACTGTCGATTATAATGATGCAAATAATTTTTTCAAGCACTCGCTATGAAATGAAATTGTCAAATATGCGTAGGACTGAATTGCGACTACAGTAATTTCACCCTAATTCGCGCTCAGATTGCGCACAAAAATGCTCGCAAGGCTGGTGCAATCGTATCTCCTCTTCCCAAATCTGAGCGCGAATTAGGGAGAAATTACTGTATTTCGTTTACTAATGATATATTACATTTCAGGCATCTTGTATAAGAACAGCATATTTTAGCACTGAAGGGAAGGTTAGCGAATCGGAGAGCGTGTTTAAGGTTACTATTAATGCAGTTTATTGAATTGCTATCGATGAGCGCGGGCGCGACTAGCGTGATGTCGTAGGACTAGCAACTTAGGACAGACTGAGCTTTTGGAGTTGCGCGTTTGTCTCTTTTATACTGGAAGAGAAGAAAGGAATAGATGGACTTTCGTAGGAAAGGAGAAAGTTGGGAAAGTCCCATGCGGGTCGAGGTGTCCAGATGTGAGGAGAATTGTTTTATTAGGGGTGCGTGTTTTTTAGGGAATTTTGACGATTAGGAACGGTACTTGTTTTATTGCTAGCGGCCGCGCTCAGGTAGAGGGATGCGACGCCACAATATCTTACTAGTCGTTTAGTATACATAAGCAACGGATAGAATAGTGACTAATAATCTATGATGTTGACTTGACTATAGACTAATAAAAGCCGAAAGCTATTTGCACGAACTAATGAAATTAACTATACGCTTTAGGATGGCACAGCACAAGCCATGTTCGAGTAATAAATATCTGAAGAAAACCATGATTATTTTTGCGTCGAGCTAATATTTCCGTTCTGTTCCGCTAGTAAGGTTAGTCTTATTACCATTGTGTCTCTGCCATTCTAAAGTTTCGAGTCCAGCCCGAACAATAGCCCGGCCAGATAACGTTCAGTCCTCAAAGGGTATCATCATACGTTAAGAGTAGCCAACCGAGTCCCTATCTTCTTTCTTTCCGCGTACAGCCCTGCTCAGACAAAATACAGGTTGTCGTAGAAGGCGACCGAATGGAAACAGCCTCCTGAACATTGCAAAGGCAATTTCGCCCGACAATGCCGGACCGCTTTATTCGACGCATGTGCGTGCCCTTCCTTTGAGCGTTCACGCGTAAGGGTTGAGGCACGTCGGAATTCTCCCTTTTTTCGGATACGCTCTTCATCCTGTCGAAACCTGGCCCTGGACCGTTCAAAAGGGTTGCAACGATTTAAACGCCACGAACAAAATCGTACACTTCTACCCGCGGCGAAACGTGTGACAACTGAAAATAAATCCGAATCGTTGTGCGCGAAACTAACACGGCGAATATGCAGTGGGGGAAAATCGTTGAACAGCACGATCAAGAATGGCGACGATTTTCACAAAATATGCATGCTTTATCGCACGGTTTTTATAGAGGGTCTTGTTTCACAATTATTAAGCCTTATTTATATTTCACGTTTTATGCTGCTGGCGACCGAATCTGTTTTCGCGTATTTTATGCGATTGAGGAGCTCGCTGGAAAATAAGCACATGTCACGTGTGTATCAATTTTGATAGTTTTTGCTTAATGGATGTTTTATATAACCTTTCGGTCATTGTATAACCTATTATTTTTGTATCATTCACTTGTTATTAGATAGCAATGTATAAAAGCTCGGTGAGATTAGCAATATTCAAGATTCGATAAAAAATGTGATAATAATAAGAATTTATGCAAAAATTTAATAGCAATCGTTTATGTATCATTTAAAATAAATACCATTTCGTACCGCGTTTTCTATGAAAATAACAGTCTATTCCAATGTGCTGTCTGAAATTATAAAATTGTGGCATGTGCTTGTTTTCAAAAATAACAAAATTATCCTCTAACTGTGGACTTTTATCCCCTAAAACAAAAGAGGATATTTATTGTATGTTCGCATGTACTTTAGCACTGGAATGACCGACTTTATTGACAAAAATTTAACTCGGTATACTTAGAATCATTTATCATTTTATTTCTGAATTTCTTTCGACATATTTTGTAAACATGTGAGAATTTAAATTCATTTTCAGAAACGAGATAATCAGATAATGGTTGAATATTGTTATCAAAGAATAGAATAGAATTTTATTTCTCAATAAAATAATATTTCTCAATAATATTTATAAAAATAATATAATAAAATAATATTTATAAAATAATATTTCTCAATAAAATAATTTATTTCTCAATAAAAAAATATTTTATTTCTTCAAATAAAATATCTTAGTTTTTTAGTCCTTGTTATCACGAATTCAGATATATGGCAACTCTTTCAGGATTATTATTATCTGATTAATGCAATGTTGACTATTTCGACTACTTCTTGTTGTAAAAATATGTAAACATTCTTGGAAGAGCAACAAATATATAAGAAGAACGCCGATGCATGAGGTTGATTCAAGAAGATTAGAATACCCCTTTAAGCGTGTATTCACTGGATAGGCGACCCTATCCGGTGTTTAACTAAGAACTGTTTACGACAGATCGTGTCGATACAGCCGATGAGAATATCCGTAACCTGTACAATTTCTTTACGAGCTGCGGGAGAAAGCTCTTCCGCAGGCCAAACAGTGGCCAAAGTTATTGAGAAAGCGAAAATAGACTTAGGGAACAGTTTAACGACGACTCACGGACGGAAAACTAGAACGCTCCACGAAAGATCTAACACGGGTAAGCGAGCTAACGTTCCAGAAACTCGATCAAGCTTTAAGGACCTTATTCGAAATTGATGCGCGCGGTTGCAGTCGACCGTGCGATCCATTTGCCATCTGGCCGCAAAATCTTCTGTCGGTTTCCTTAGTCAGACTGCTATTTTGTCAGGCGACGGGCTCGAAATAGATACTTGACCCCGTTCGCACGGAACATCATGTTGAGAAAATACAGATATCTTACTTAGAATCGCGCTCGCAACAGACATATTAGAATATACATGGGAGCACTAGACAGGCAGGAACTCCTTGGAAGACGGTGCCTTCAGCGACTTGGAACCCGGCGCGAAACTACTGTCGACGAAGCTCTTCGACGTCGTCGGCACAATCTAATGGTTGAAATGAAAACGCGCGTGTCGTGCGCCGTGCTGCGATGAAAATGTGGAACTTTGAACGCTCATAAATTCGACGACGCGCAATCGTATTTCATGGTACTTGCGAACTACATCTAGTCGATTGATATACCACTCAAGAATTCCATGCTCGTGATTAGACTGCCGAAGTTTAGGCAACCGCATATTTTTATAGGAAATAATTGAACGGATAATTATGCTACACTTTCTTTATATTAAAAAATATATGCAATAATACATTATAGAGCGATCGTTGCCTGCCAGACGTCAGCAATTGACAATATAATATTTGGGAAAAATGATCTTTGATATGATCCGACTAATATGTTGCTCATTATTAGACCGAGGACTTAATGCATTTATGATAAAATGAGAAGATCAAATTCAGAACAGTGAAATTGTTTCGCGAATTTAATGATACTGTTGCATTATTTTGGACTTATTAAAATGATTCAGAATAGAAATGAATGTGTAACTATCTCTCGTATGCCGTAATAAATGCAGACAGTTCTTATTTTATCTATCTTCTTTTTATTTTTAGTTCTACTTTCATTCTTTATTCAATTGTCAAATTGAACAGTATGAAATTAGTAATTAGTCCGTACTCACTGTAATAACTTATAGAAATAGCGACTACTTCCATTTCAGAGAAAGGTAAATGAATTTAGCTATTCACACCTAATTGTATTAAACTGTATAATTCTTCTAAAAGCTTGCAAAATCTTCGAAACAAAGCGCGGTATTAAAACATTTTTAGAAACTCGTCGTAGGTACGACGTCACCTTTGCCGTATGATAATAACTTCCAACTCATAAATTATGAAGTGCGGTTGTGGCGCGAAATTTTGCGGGACACAGCTCGTCGTCGACCAATTTAGTCGCGCTTGAATTAGGCTCGTTACAGACAGGAATAACGTAGCAAATGAAATTGTAAATGAAGCTTAAAATAGAGTCCTTTAAGCCGCGGTCCCGAAGCATTTGTATTAAAGTAATAGAACCGAATGAATATTTGCATGCTTTTCATTGAAATTTCGATATTCTTCTTAATATACCCTGGCAAATGAATAAAAGCGCACACAATTTTAAGAATTAAGCGGCCATGTTTATTATGGCACATTCTTATTATTTTTCAGACGTATTGATAGACAGCGGATTTTTATGCAAAGTAAAAGTTGTTTGTGTTAATCGTGTCAGTCGACAATGTCTTTTCTTTTTTAACAATTTGAACAAGTTGTAAATAATGTAAACATATTCTCAAAATCTAATTTTTCTAATTTTCTTTTTGACGTAAAATCAATTTCGTCAGAAATGCATAAAATCCGCAGTCTAGATATTACATTAGCAAATTATTTTGTACAATGTGAAAAAATACCAGAGGAATAACTGTATACACATTCGTTGTTCAAATGAAAATGCATTTTATTTATTGGAAATAAAAAAGTCAACGAAAAAATGTTATTATTTCTTCTCGATATATTTTTTTATGTAAAATTATCACCTTGTGTATGCAATAAGTTTTGCTTTCATACAATGGCGACTCCTAGTGGGCGCAAACGGTTACATCGCGTGAACCGTGCGATCAATTAATGGAAACCGTCGGGATTTATCAACAGTAGGTCTTCACCAACAAGCTCAGACGAGATATAAGAATGAACGAAGCAGTTTACTGATTTTAAGTCTGCACTCATTTCTAAGATATACCTTATTATCGATCATCAGTAACACAGATTATTTAGAGAAAATATTCAATTCAACAAAAATTACAAATCTAAAGTATCCAACAGTTTCATGCAAAAGATTTCGTTTTTACGTTAGATTGTACCTTCGGGTAACTGAGATTCATTCATCTTAAAATTACTCAAAAAATCGTCGATGACCCAACATTTTCATTTCTGCTAAACTTAATTGCCAAAAACTTTTTGAGCATCCAATGGCATGTTGAGAATACACCTTGAAATCTCTGTAAGCAAATGCATTTTAATTGCAAGGTGGAAACGAACCTACAAATTAATAAATAATTACGAATTACAATAATTATTATTAGGCTACGGATTTGATAGATTTATGGCAACAATGAGTAGCTGAAATATAAAAAATTGTGAAGACATTAGAAGAATATCATGATATTCTCAATTCATCGAAACGATCAAAAGTGTCATCTTGGAATATTTTTATTTGCCATAAAAATCTACGGTGGGATCATTACCAACACGAATTTGTCCAAAATCTCTCGATAAAGCAGTTCCCAGAGAACCATTGTAAGCATGCAGCATGCGCATCTGTGGACTGCATTCACCGTGCGGGACCCTGCCCAGTCACCCCCTACGCACCGAACTCCGGAACGCATCCGAGTCACGCGTTTCAAAGTGCATTTTACGAAACAAGGTGCATTTTACGTTCCGACGAACGCCGTCAGCGAAAACACCGAATTTCGAAGAAGAAGTTTGCGTCCGCGTCGGAATATCTGGAAAGGGTTGTTAATTTGTTGCACGAGAATGGAGCAGGGTGTGTGCCAGCGGATCGGATGGCAAGAAAGGAAATGCACTTATTGGCCAGCGTCTGCGTACTCATATTGATCTGCGGCGGTGGCCGTGGAGTAAGGGTGTCTGCGGGTGGGACACCTAAAACCTGCCCAAAATGCATTTTTGTTTGCGGCTCGCGCGTCTTCTCCTGATATCCGCGGCTTTTTGCGTCGGTAAGCGATCGCCAAACGATTCGCGCGATCAGTGGAACGTTTCTGGTATCGTTGGTGATCCGTTTGATCCATTAATCGTCGTCGTTTCTCAGGTCTCTGCTCCGAAGATGAGGAGAGGTTGGTCCGAGATCTGTTCAGAGGATACAATAAACTCATCAGACCAGTTCAGAATATGACGGAGAAGGTGCACGTGAACTTTGGCCTGGCTTTCGTGCAGTTGATCAACGTGGTGAGATTTCATTATCAACATTTCGCTCCACCTTCCCAAAATATTTTGTTACAGATAACGATCACTGTTTCCCTGCGATTTCACGATCGTGTCATTTCGATTTGCTATCATTTTCGTATCGTTTCTCGAGGAATCCAATTGTGAACCCGTCCAAATTCGCGGAATTATTCATTATGTCAGTTCGCCTCGTTTAAAGGGCGCATGGGCGCGTCTGGTCTCTCATGCATATTCGGAATAATAACAAAGTGCAGAAATTATTGCGCCGTATGGTTGTGCATTTTTATTGCTCCGTTTAGGAATTGAGGGCTTCCGTTTTTTGTCTTGCATTATGCTAATAGGAAACGTGAGAAAATAAATGTTTTCGTACTTAAATAAAAATAGGAAAGCTGTAAAAATGATCAAATCATTCTAATTTGAACGATATCGTGATGTTGTTCTATCATTTCTAATGTAATAATAATATAAATACTCTTTTGTATTTTTGAAGATGTTCTAGTTATTCAGAATTATTTATCATAAGGATGAAATTGTAACAAGAGTTTGTAATTTCTAATGTAACGGAAACAGAAATATTCAATATTTTTTTCAATATATTCATGTTACATGAAATTCTTGAAAAAAGAAGTTTCAATCATAACGACGTAATTGTAACATCAATTCGACATATTTAATATCGCTGACATCCGTAAATATGTTGAAAACAACATATTCTTACTTTTTTACAGTATTATAAAAATTAATAATTATGTAGCCTTTTAAGATTATTTCTTCAATATTAAATTCGTTTTTGAATTCTCATGATTTCTGTTACCTCTATCTTAATTTCTATAGATTTTAATAATGCACTACATATGCTACCTTTAAACGTTGCAATAACATATATTATACATTCATGCGATATATTAATATTATGTAATTACATAGACGTTGTTACGCGTTTGTTAACGTATTATTTCAGTAATTATTGTAAAAGTACCTCACGTTGTTATATACATATAAGTTTTTATAATCAGTATATATTGTCTACGAAATTCAGCGTATCTAGTAACCATGATTAATTTGTAGAACGAGAAAAATCAGATCATGAAGTCAAACGTATGGCTGCGATTCGTCTGGACGGATTACCAATTGCAATGGGACGAAGCCGACTATGGCGGTATCGGTGTTCTCAGGTTGCCACCAGACAAAGTGTGGAAACCTGATATTGTGTTGTTTAACAAGTACGTATCGCACAATATTCCAATCAATAATAATAACTAGAAAGTAATAAGAATTGAGGACTGCATAAAGAATTGAAAATAATATAATAGGATTCTGAAATTCATCTTTTTTTGTCATCCACTAATTTTTATCAGTAATGTGTAAAATCTAGCGTTTAACATAACACGCTGAAATTAATTATTTTCTTATCAATTATTTTTTGGTCCGCATCAATATCCGGACAAACCGTCTTTGTGCAATGCCATTTTAGATTTCATTAAATGGGGGATAACATATATAATTTCTAATATTTCCTAAAAATTGATATAAATTAACTATAGAATTATTGTATAGATATTGTATAAAAAAATATGAATTATATCAAGACCGCAGACTAGTAAATGAAGAAACGTTATTTAATCTCCGTCTCTCGCGATCGCCTTGGAAAATTAGTTCTTTCTGCTATTAAAAATCTGCAGTATAATTACAATATCTCCGAAAACATTAATTACACAAGTCAGCAGACAACGACACCTCTGTGTCAATCCACGTCTTTCAGTTCAGTCGGTCACATATAAATTTCATTGCCTGGTCGCCCCGCAAAACTTTCCGCCGAGAGCCTCGCCCAAATAATTGAATGCATCGACCCGTTTTCAGCGCGGACGGTAACTACGAAGTACGTTACAAAAGCAACGTTCTAATTTATCCTAACGGCGACGTCCTCTGGGTGCCGCCAGCGATTTACCAAAGTTCGTGCACCATCGACGTCACGTACTTCCCGTTCGATCAACAGACCTGCATCATGAAATTCGGATCTTGGACGTTCAACGGCGACCAAGTCTCTTTAGCACTCTACAACAACAAGAACTTCGTGGATCTGTCCGATTACTGGAAAAGTGGCACTTGGGACATCATTAGCGTACCGGCGTACTTGAACACTTACCAGGGCGACTTCCCGACAGAGACGGACATCACTTTCTACATCATAATCAGACGCAAGACTCTGTTCTACACGGTGAACTTGATCCTCCCGACGGTTCTGATCTCATTCCTCTGCGTGCTGGTCTTCTATCTTCCCGCGGAAGCTGGCGAGAAAGTGACGCTCGGAATCAGTATTCTGCTATCTTTGGTCGTGTTTCTGTTGCTGGTCAGCAAGATCCTGCCGCCTACATCGCTCGTGTTACCGTTGATCGCCAAGTACCTCCTATTCACCTTCATCATGAACACTGTCAGTATCCTGGTGACCGTGATCATCATCAATTGGAACTTTCGCGGACCCCGGACGCACAGGATGCCGCAGCTCATCAGAAAGATCTTCCTCAAGTACCTGCCGACCATACTGCTGATGAGAAGACCGAAGAAGACCAGGCTGAGGTGGATGATGGAGATACCGAACGTGACATTGCCGACATCTACTTACTCGGGAAGCCCAACAGAATTGCCGAAACACCTGCCCGCCTCGTTAGCTAAGTCGAAGATGGAGGTGATGGAGCTGTCCAACCTTCATCATCCTAACTGCAAGATCAACAGGAAGGTACATCACACTACCAGCAGCTCGAGCGCAACTGGCGGCGAGGGCTTGGCTGATAGAAGAGGATCCGAGAGCTCGGATTCGGTGTTACTTAGCCCGGAAGCTAGCAAGGCTACCGAGGCTGTCGAATTCATTGCTGAACACTTGAGAAACGAGGATTTGTACATACAGGTAAGGCATAGTTCACCTGTAGATTTCGAAGAACGAAGATCTTGTAGATGAAACGATTCTTGAACTTTTGAAACTTCGACGAAAACGTCGGAGTAGGGAGATACGTTGAATATCTCAAAAATCACCATATCTGTTGGAAGATAAGAATGTAAAGATGAGACAGTTTATTACGTAAATGTTAAACATTTTTGTTTATTTGTTCATGGTATTGCATTTTGTGTGATGCAACATTCGGAGGTCAACCTAGATGTTTCAGTTTATGTTTTCAGTAGTCGAAATATGCCAATCGATTTCAAAAACTGATGATAATCTTGAGAAATCTTTTACCGCAAATAAAGTAAGCGTGGTCCGCAATAATCGACGAACGCCAGAAGACATTATTCAATGAGAATTTGCTTGCTGTTCGCAGACAAGGGAAGATTGGAAATACGTGGCGATGGTAATTGACCGACTACAGCTGTACATCTTCTTCATCGTAACAACCGCAGGAACCGTCGGGATCCTGATGGACGCGCCGCATATATTCGAGTACGTGGACCAGGATCACATTATAGAGATCTATCGTGGAAAGTAATTTCCACGGAATTTAGCAAATTATAAATTGCGTGCCATCCCCGCAACAGTTTCTTTGAGACACCGTCACGATCTGTAACCCGATCGGATTCTTTTCATACGGTTACACGCGGAGACTTATTTTACGGTACAGTCGAGAACTCGGTTTGACATCGAACCGTGCGATGTAACGTTACAGAGATTCATTCGCGTCTTTTTCCAAAACGATTCAGAAATTATCGAGCCATTGATGAAATCGCGGCACGCGGCCTCGATGATTAATCGCGCACCGAATTCAACAGCCGATTTTACTTCGTTCCTGGCATTACGACTACCGTCTTCTTCTTCCGTCTAACACACGCATAACTTCAACCGCGAGTCGATAACGCCACGACGTGGCCGGCGTATACGAAACGCTCAGGCATCCGGGTCGATCATTTCTAACAATCGATCGTTTCTTCGTTTTATACTCGTGAACGACTATCAACGTCGCTGGATCATCGCAACTTCTGAATTCGTGAAGAAACAAAAAGCTCAATGGCACTCGTTGCATAGTAACGTACCACTTAAATTAATTAAACTAAGCGTTAGAGTACTGCTAATAATATCGAATCCATTTGAATTCCGTTTCGTTGCGTGACGATCCAAGTTTGCCGAAATTAAAGGGTTCCCCAAATACGTAAACGCTTTCGTGGTCCCCGAGATTCTCCGAAACTAACGTTCTCCAAACGTGTACACGCGGTTCCGTGATCTCCAATCGTTTCTAACGACAATTGTTGTGTTTGACTTGATGTCGGTCGTCGACGAAGCATGGTAGACTTCGGCCGGCGACGTCTTATATTGTTAGAATTAATCATGGCTGCCTCCACGATTAATTGTCTTCCTTCGGAACCTTTGCCGCAAGCATGCTGAAACGGACGCGGATCAAATCCGAACTGGGTTGCGGGTGAAAGGTGCCAGATGCTTCAGCGAGTCTCGACGCTTCCTCTTAACCCTTTTTGGCTCCACTTAAGAAAATGTTGCTTTCTTGATATTTTGAATGCACAACATTTCTTATTTCTTCTTCCCTCCGGACTTCTCGAATTATCAGGCTTTACAAAATTGTTACAATTTCTTTCCGGACCTTTTTCGAACTGTATCAAACAAGTTTGGTATATTTCGCTCAGGTACACGCGGCTCTTTTGCTCGGCACTTTTAAGAGGGTTAAAGTTCCCTTTCCAGCATACTTTCCCCGCATCCAGCCGAATCTGGCACCTTTCAACGCAACGCTGAATCCGAAAACGAAGAGAAAAAGGTAAAAAAGAGTCACTTAGGAAGTCACCGTTAAATCAATGTCCATTGATCGCCTGTTCTAGATGAGTAACTTGGGTAATATCGGGAACCGGATAAACATAGAACGTAGATATCAAATAATTTTGATATTAATCGTGCGAATTACCGTTGCCATTATTGTAATCTAGCGGGTATCGTGGTTTCGAGAGAAACCCGTCCCGATCCAACGCCGCGGGGAGCCGTGATGAATCCATTCGCCGACTGGCAGACGCATCGCAACCTTTCGACTGTTTTTGCTGTTTCGTCGGGATTGGTTTCGAAAACGTTTGCAAAGCTACGTCATACCCAGACAGTCTCGTCTAGACGATAAACCATCGAAAAATAAGTTCAAAGCAATTTTCTCATCTAACGCTAAGTATTTCGCAACTACAAAGCATCACGATATGTCTACAAACCGAATAGTTTTACGTCTTCGATGGATGCAACATGACGCATTTTTCTTTTGGTAAATGACTTACGATCTTGCGCTGCTTTTCTTATCCTTCATACGCTTCTCTCGAAATTGTCGGCTAAATAAAATGTTGTGTTACTTTATGCTTCTATTGTAATTTGAAGTATGTGATTATAATTCGTCGATCTTATGTACGGAGAGACGATGTACGTTTTAAGGGAGTGTATGATGGATTTAGAGATAAAGATTGCGTCGTTTACAAGCGTTATCACTGCATCTATTCCATAGATTCAATGTTTCAAGTTATTCGATAAACGTCATTTAATGATTTATTTATCCGTACGCTAGACTATGTTAACCTTCGGCGAAATGCAGTCAGAGATGCTGAAAAATTCAAGTTTGAAACTGGTACTGCTTCAAATTTGATTTCATTGAATTATCATTCTGGTTTAAAATATTATATTATTATATATTATAATATTAACATCATTTGTTATGATTGCACTTGATCGAGGGTTAACATAGAAATGATCTGAAATTTCGAAGATTGTCGAATCACTTTCAGATTGTCAAATCATTCTCAGATTGTTAAATCATTTTCAGATTGTTAAACCGTTTTCAGATTCGTCGTTAAAGCTTGTTAGCACTTCCTTCCTTTTGCGTAAGGTCAGAGATTTTGGCCTTCGTCCATCGCGGTTTCGAATGTATCTCTTCTTTACGCTTCCCCCATGATATTTCCGACGGCGAGAAATTCGAACGAAATTTCGTGGAAGATTTGCTGATACGAAAACGCACATTAGAAGTACAATGTCACGGCCCTGCGTTCTTAATCGTTATAAATGAGATGATTAAAGTAAAATGTATCGTATACCAATATACGGAAAAATATCATATTCACACACTACATGCATAATGCGCAGATGATTGTTAAACGGTCATGTTTTCTCTAATAGAAAATAGGTTTTCTCCACTTGCGAAGAATGTTTACGGTTGCTCGTTATAAAGATCGTTGATTTTTTCGTACCGATTGCCTACAGTTGTGCCTCGTGAGTCAAGCCCGTTGTTACGAGTGATGTTGCATTGTATATATTACGAACGTAAACCAAAATGAGGAAAGAACGGAAAAACGTATTATCATTTTTGTCGATCACGGGAATCACCATCACGGTCGAGAGAAAACGTGGCAAATTTCCAAAGAAACAGAGAAAAAGAAAAAAGAAAGAACCGCGAGGTTATTCATTTTACGTCGAAGACTCGAACGAATCATTCCCAGGTAATTGCATGTCGTTTTGATAATTTTATACTCGAGAACATGAATTTGTAAAACGAAAACCCCCGAACCGAGTCCGAACGACGAACCGGACGTTCACGAATGTTCAATTGTAATGTCGACGCGAAAATTCTGGCATAAATGAAAAACATGAAAAACAAGCGTAAACGAAAACTATCGATCTGATGTGTGAACATTACGAAGGAAAGCCAATGGTTTTTTATGATACTCGTCGGACCTTTGCGATTCGTTGTTCTCTGTCGCGTGCGCGGCAACATACACACACACACGTACACACATGCACACACATATACACGACGATCGTTCACGATCAAACAACACCAACGTTCGCGATCAGAGCGACGAATTCACTCCTTGATAGAGCGACACGTGTCTTCCTTGAACAAGATACAATAACTAGAATTTAGTCCCCCGAGAGTGGAGTAACTAGGTGATGCTTATTCATTTCTATACATTTTACTTCTATATATTTTATAGCGTTGTTCACTCGAGAATGGGAGGAATGATTGTGTATGAGAATCACGATGAGACGATTTTACGCGCATCTTACAGCTCAAGTGCGATTGAAGATGCCAGCTGTCGTGTTACGCGAATTGGCTACCATCATCGCGACGTCGCAGAGAACCGTGTTTCTTGACGTTCAATTCTGAAAAAACTTTCTTCGACACCGGAGCAAATTATTTGAAACGTTTCCCTTCTCTATGAGAATTTTATCGCTCGTTGAAATTTTCAAGCAATTATTTTAGACTGCGGACTTTTGTATAGGAATAAAAATTGTCTGCGCTAATTAGGAGCTGCATAGATATTTCGTTTGTTTCTTGTTCATTTTAATAAGTTGAAAACAGTTCAACAGTATTTTTAAATTTCTTAAATGTTCTCACTGCTTCGTGTTCGATCAACTCGTTTTTGTTATGAGTGCGTAATGTCCGCAGTCTAGTAACAATTGCGAAATCCAAAAATTTGTAAGGATACAAGAAACTGCGCAGAGAAATGGTTAACAAGTAACAGAAACTTAGTCTCTCAGCAGTGATTTCAATATCGTTTAGCTGATAAGAATAATGATCGGGAAGGTAATGCTAATCGTTTGGCACAAGTTCGACGATTGGTAAATTCTGTAGCCGTCGTTGCTGGCATCTTCAATTAACCCTAGAATACTAATGTACGTAATTTTTACGTTTACTACGTATTTTAAACTTCTCCTTGGCATCGATGTCAAATATAATAACAGTTAATTAGATTTTAAAAAGTGTAATAATTATTAAGGATACATACATTTATAATTGTTAAAACTAACGATAATAAATGCGGCCGTAAGGATATTAGAATTCTGGGGTTAACATTTATTTAGTGGTTAACGTTTAAGCACTTGTTGGATCGATTATTGTTAGACGAAATATGTTTCTCTCTTCGGAATTATTACTACGAATCAGCGAAGTCTCAATGAGTTCTCGAAGTTCTTTGCAGATCGGCTATCGGTGTACGTGTTCGCCTACCTGTCTGGATGATTTGTGTAAAAATTCTCTTATCGATTCTCAGATGCAGTTAATGAAACGTTGTTCCATTTTAGCTGTAAAGGTAACTGTTCGGGATTAACGTTGAAATAAAATAAATCGAATTATTCTATTAGCGTTGCAACAATCAGCGGAACGTGTTGAAATTCATCGCACAAATGTGCATCGTCGATAAAGCGTGAACAGCACTAGTCCGTAAACAATTTTACTCGTTTCTTCCACTTGATAATAAACAAATTCCGTAAATTCTGCACCATTGAAACCAAACGTCGAGATTAAGACACTCTCGTCGCTCGTTAAACTACTCAGCAGAGCGGAGGAAACATTTTCATTCGTTTCGTGCGATTTCATTTAATGTTCATTCTGTTTTGTTTTGTTTCTTTTTCTGTTCAATGCGGGAGAACAATATTTCTGAAATTTTATCGAAGAATGTTATAATAAACGTAAATATAAATTGTTAGAATAGTAAGAAGTGTGTTGAAATAGTTTTATGTAGACAATAAATTGTGCTGAATTATATATTCAAGGTGCCAGAAAAGTAATTCGTTTATTCATTCATCTTTACGTGTGCGTCGAACGTTCATCAGCATCGGTGGCTCTTTTCATTTGGCAAGGACATTGTTTTCCGTGAGCGAGCACATTTGTTGATTTTCTGAAATATTTTCAAGAAATTACGATCGTTCTATTACTGTCCTCAATATGAAATCTTTCGTTTCCGACGGTACTCTCAATAAATATTTCAATTATGTAACCCAACCGATCCCTTCTGAATTACGGTTGAATCTCTTGTCTACTAGAGAAAAGGATGATCGTGTCAGCGAGTGTACATTAATTTACCTTTACTTTGTATGTACAAAAACGAGGAGGAAAAGAAATATTGTTGAGCCGGAAGTTTGTACTCTATTATATGCATGAGAAACGCCGCGACTATGTTCATGCAAGACATTGATTTTCCATTGGTAGACGTAATTTTAAGATAGATCGTTAGGTAGTTCTTTTTACAAGGAAATAAAGATTATTAAACGAAGTAAGTACTTTCTGTGATTTTAACCTTTCCCATTGTGATCCATCGTTAATCATTCCAACAGGATATGAAAAGAAGTTTATATAACAGATAATAATATAATAACATATGTAATATATATATAATATATAATAATAATATTATAACAAATATTATACTGGAAGGGTCACGCAACTTAGACACTTCGAATAACTTTTAAATTGTGCATTTTATGAAAATTGTTAAAAACAAAAGTTCGTATGCTGTCATCTGGCTCCTTCGAAACCATGTAACTTTTGTATTTTTACAATTTACGACGACTAAACAATTATTTGCTTGGTTCTGGTTCTTCGAAAATTATCCATGGGAATCACAGTTTATTAACTTAACTTTAAGCACAGTTTATTAACTGTGCGTTTTTAGTTCATAATGATTGCTCAGACTGGAAAATATAAAGTTTTCTTATTATTAGACTGCGAATTTTATGCATTTATAAGAGAAATGAGTACGTAGAATACAAAACAATAAATGCAAAAGATAAATTGTGCAATGCTTTGATTATTTTTAACTGACTATAAATGTTAAGAATGGAAATAAATTTTTGTTTCGCTCCTATTTGTTGCATTCAAGGTAAAGAATTTTTATTTTGCATAAAGATTCACAGTCTACCTATTATTATGCGATAATATTTAAATATAAAATTAGTAACTATTAAAAGAAAAACAAATGCGTCGTAATAACATTACAAACAGATACAGCTGTCACGTTTAAAAATAATAATGTGTTCAAAAATAATTAAATAATAAAGTAATTAACATAAGCAAAGAACAGTAAAGCATGATAGTAAGCGTGTGAAGTAATTGTCTTACCAGTTACGCACGTGGTCGGCAATGAAAGTGAAGAAGGAGGAAATGGAAGACGTTTATTTTCATTTCATTTATTTCAACAATTTCATAATAACGTAATAATGTTAATAATATTACAATGCGGCGATTATGTGCTCACCAGTTAACAGGGATTTTCATATCGATCAACGTTTCTGCCTCGAAAAAGAGCCTAGCGTAGAAATATAACAAATTTATTATTATTCTTACTCTTAATATTATATATATATATATTTATATATATATACCATTAATATTATTATTATAATAATAATAATTATTACCTTATTTAACGTTCTTCAATATGAATTTACTAATATCAGGCCAGGCTGTTGTCGAGGCATAATTAAAAATCAAGTGAGATCGAGGGTGAGTCAGTTCAATTGCATCGTCCCACCAGGGTCTACGGAAAAGGGAGTATCTTTTTCAATATTTTATTTTCCATCAGTTTTCTTTTTTTTCCTTCTATAATTTGCAAGGTAACGCAAAGATTATATCTCTTCTTTCTCTCTTTCTCTCGTTCTCTCTCTCTCCCTTTCTCTCTCACACGCTTTCTTGCTCTCACTCGTCGCGTTCATTCTCCCTTTCTTTCCCTCCCTCTCGCTCGTTCTTTCTCGCTAGCTATCACTCTCGTAATTTTTCGATTTACTCTTCGTTCTATTCTCGCACAGGATTATTCGGTTTGGTAACGACTTCGACGTCTGGTGTAACGGTGGACAACAAGAGACAATTGTTCGTTAAAATATATAGCAGGGAAGAAAGGGGATTAGGTAGAGAAGAAAGAGATTCGTGCAAATTTGTTATTTTCCATCTCGTCTCTCTGTCGTTTCCTCAGGCTCGCCATCTGAGAAAAACCATTCTGCTCTACACCTCGTTCCCTCTACCCCTCCGGTCTTCCGTTCACGTCGACGTGTTCACGTGTCACGCATACGCGGCTTCGTTAAGTTCAATAGGTTACTCTGGAGATAATTAGTTATTAGCTTCCTTTCATTAGAGTTTCGTAGAGAAAATCATCTCGATTGCGACCCTAATCTCTAATAGACTACCTCTGAATCATCCCTATAGATACTGCTCGAAGTTATAACTACGTGACTATCGATTACAGACTAGCGTTTAATATTCGGTTAATCGATTATTCATTCCTTTAGTTTAGTTTATTTATTCTCCCGTTTGCTGTGGTATTACGAATATGACTTTAGCATTCGATAGTTTTAAATATGTATAGATTATGTTTAGCGGTACACGTTTAATAGTTTCGTTCTTCCTCGCGCTCCCGGTCTATTCTTTACCCCCTTTCGAGTTTAGGTCTTGTCACGCACGCGTCCCTTTTTCTTCAAGTATGATTATTAGAGCACGCATAGCGCGGACGTTCCTATTCAGCTATTTTGCTTCCTCGCCGTTCAAGTTAATCTCGGGTTCCTCGGTGAATCGTTTGACAAAGAGCGTCTAGCGGAAAGGGTTTCGTTCTTTAAGACGAAGGGAATCTGAGTTAGCGCGGTCAGAAGTCATTCGATACGATTGTTTTTCCACTTCTCGCCTGTGATTCGCATCCGATAAAAATCCTTGTTAAATTCGGTTCGCTGTGACACGTTGTCCTCCCTTATTACTCCCGCTACGATTACTTTTACACCTCGAGGAATTCTACGAGCAATCTACCCAGCAACGATTCGACGAGAATCTCCGTCTCCATGTCCCCTGAGGGCAATTGAAGTTACCCTGACGGATTCACGCACTCGTAAAAATTCGTTAGTTTCATGTACAGATGGGAATTCCTCGAACAGAACACCGCGAAAAATAATTCGAATCGTCTGGCTGGAACAAGTTCTCTTCGAAGGACAAATCAATCGAGTTGCAACGCGGACTGCGGAGCTTCATGCGAATTCGGAGGCACGGGAATCGAATGAGTGAGGTCGGTGGGGCCGGTTACTGTGGCATGACCAAATGTCTTGGATTTGCTTTTAGCAACGTGTATCGAAAAAAAGACGTATTAAATGTTTTTGCTAGAATATAAACAAAATGAAAGCATACAAAAATTTTTGTATTCTTTGACTTTGTTCATTTTTCAATAAAAACATTTAGTATGTCATTTCATTGGCCCGCCAAGGACGACGCACGATTCGTGTTTTTTTTTACCGACGATTATAACAAAAACCGATCATCGTCTGAAATTATTTCTCCGCTTTTTAGTTTTATATTTTTTAAGCACTGCGGTATCTGCCCGGAAAATCCTTACAAAATCTGTCCCATTTGTTTTGAGTATTTTATGGAGGATTATAAAAATTATCCATACATACAAGCACGACACGAAAGGTCCGTACGCTGCACAGATATTGTCCTTGATGGGTGAACATGTCTTTAATCAAATTTATATTTATCCAAAAAAACGTACGAAAATTTTATAGTATTTTAGATTGTTAATACTTGAATAAAAAATTAATTACGCTCGAAAACAAATCAAAGTCCCAGCAATTGGACATCCCGCAGTAACTGGTTCCACTACCCTAGCTTGTGTCCTCTCGCGGGTGGTTGGGTGAATTGAAAGGGAAATCGTACAGCTTTTGATTCGGTTGTATTTTTCCATTGTCCAACTGTCTCCAAACGTTCACTCGCTCTGAACGCACAAAGCCCCGCAATCTTATAATTATATCACTCTTAATATTCTAGCTGCGACAGGGGACGTTCGAAGAACCCTTCGCGACCCCTCGTCACGATTACAAGAAAATCAACCGTTCTCGTTACTCTAATCTTCTAATAACACGTATTGCAAAAGTCTATCCTAAATTGTCATTTCTTTCTTACACGAACGAATTTATTTCTATTCATCCGACGATGATGATCGTTCTTCATCCAAGAGTTCATGAGTTTCCAATATCCACCATGACGCATTCATTGAGCTTAGTACCGTCCAGAAAACAAGCTTATCTCGAACGTTTCGGGTACAATTATCGGATCAAAGTCAACGAAGTGTTGCGGTTTCTCGTGTCGAAACGAAGGCTCGTAAAGAAGCGGTAAGTTCTAGCAGGAAACTCTTGAAACTTCACGAAAGAATGTAATTCGCGAATGAACGTACACACGATCGCACAATAATAGTACTACTCGTTCCGCGAGTTCGTCTTTTTCGGTCGCTCCAGCGACAGAATTCGACGACACTCGTTAAACGACAAAATACCCTACGACAAAAGTAGAAACGCTCTCGGCATACTTCAAAGTGTAACAACAAGTATCCGTTGAAAGGGTTTATTCCGTGAACGTTCCCGTTATTACATATCCAATTGGAAAATGTTTATTCGTATTGCTTGCAACGGGGACGACTCTACGCGTCGTCCTAAAACGAATGTGTTCCGACAAGCGTCCGTCCGCTAACGAGGACCGAAATCACCCCCTGTTTAATTACCAATGAAACCGTTGCCTCGCGTTCCCGCTTGACAGCCGCACAAAGTCACGCGGCTCTTTTACCAAACGCTGTCGACGCCTCCCGTTTGCGCCGGCAAATTGTTGCGAATTCGGCAAAATATAGTTTCCGCAGGTTTCCGTGGCTCTTTGACCTCGGTTCGCGCGCGCAGAGACGTCGAACGAAAAAACGAACCGAAATAACGAACTACCGTCAATATTTCTCATCCCCTAGAAAAATATCGGAAAATAGAGAACGTTTCATTGGCAACCGCTCGGAAACCCTTCGAATCAACTGCAGCGCGTCCTGCGACCCTGCGACTACACGTAAAACGCGTACGAAAACGATACGCAACTATCACAACGTCTACGCGCGTCACGTCGACCGTACGCGTCCGTCAACCGCCTTAATTCTTAGGACGAATCACATTACAGCTTCGTCTAATGTACTAATCATTCGTTCTCAGTCGTCGCGAGCCAGCATCGACCCTCAACGGCGAAGACTAGGTCTTTTCTCGGTTCAGTTCTGCATTTCGCTAAATTCGACAATCGACTCTGAACTAGCTTTCTAGATCTATCGCGTTAGGAATTTTTAATAGATGAACGAACGAAGTTTCGATTCAAGCGAATACAACTTTTCGTTTAATTCAAGGCAGGAGAAATTTATGTTGCATTTAAGGGGGATTTTTTTTAAATTTTCTTAAAGTATATGGGTTCTAAAGTACATCAACAAAACCTGAATTGTTAAGATTAACAAAATTATAGTACTTGACCAATTGTCTTCAAAATTTTGGTGCACATTCGGTATGCCATGTCTTCGGCTCGTACTTGAACCGACTCAAAGTGTTTTTTTTTTTCATTTATTTAGCAAGTCAATATTGATAAATCAGGAAAAATCTGTAATCAAATTTTAAAGTGTCACCATTTTTTTAATTGTGAACTTTTCCTTTTGTTCTAGTAGTTGCTATATTTTAAATTCTATTTTCCACATATTTATTTCCCAATCTTGACTTCGACGTGTTGTGCTTTTACCAAATTTAATTACTTTCTAATAAAAATATGTGTAGTGCCAATAATAACTTGTATATTGAATCTTTATACCAAATTTGCAAAAGTGACTGAGAAAGCACTTGTCACACCAGAATATACCTCTTAAACAACTTTACTATTTGCACATTTATCTTAGAAAAGTATACTGAAAGACGTACGAAATGTAATAGTATGAAAAGCAACAAATAAAGTTGTTGATGAAATAATCACTAATAAAATGATTGGCAAATAAATTATAATACAATATTTTTAATATTTCGCACAAATATAAAGTCTCACCAGTGCTGTCTTCCATTGCTTTTATAAATAAACATTTTCTGTAGAATGTTGTTTGTTCTATTGTCAAATATTTTCGTAGATGAACATTTTACAAACAACAAAGAGAGCTTTTTTTCAAGAACAAGAAACCCGCTAACCGAAAAGAAATCTCGAAAACTGAGTCCAGATTGAAAAGAACCAAATCTGCGCCTTTCGAGGGCTAGCTACCCCTCTGTCCACTAATTAAGCGTCTGCTCGGTCTCGGGCTCGATAAATTACGTTTCTAAGATCGCTAAAAATTTGGCACTTGAACGCTGCGTGTCCGCTAATCGTTTATTCTAATCCCGAATTCACGTCGCCTTGAAAATCCACGGCAGTGTCTCGCAATACTCCGTTTCGTTTCGAAATATCCCCTCGCACCATTTCCCCGTCTTGTTAGCGTGACTGTCGCTACGATGAAGGATTAATCAATTGCACGGATAATCGACGCGGTGCACCCAACATCCCGGAAGTGCGCTAGTCGACGTTAGAACGTCTACGTGTCCACACGGAATTCGAGCGAGTTTTACTCCCGAGATTAGACTCGATCTACAAATGACAGCCGTCAATTACGTATCCACGCGAGACTTCGAAAGAAACTCTCTGGCGTCTGTCAATTTCAGAGCAAACGCGAGGGAATCTGAGGTGGAGATAGCTCTAAAATCTCCGTTAAATACAGAAGTTCATTCTCGACCGCGATTAATATCGCGAGATCAACCATCCAGTTGACACGCAGCCCACCGTACAGTTTGCTCTCAAATTTATGTTCGTTAGAAGTTCCCAACGAGACACTCAAGTGAACACAGCAGCATCAGCTTCGGAGAATTTGCTCTCCAATTTACGTTCATTAAAAGTTCCCCATAAAACACCCAAGCCAACACGTTGCATAAACTATGGGACAGCTGCTAGAGACTTTTAGCGGTAATCTCGAATAAACACGCAGCTGAGCTAGAGCATATATGTTCATCAGAAATTTCGGCTAAAATTCTCGTGTTAACTCGCGGCACGAATTATCAAACAGTATTGCTCTTCTACTTATATTCGCCGGAGATTTTCACCGAGATTCTCAGTTGTTCACGCTACTGAACATTCACAGACCCAGACTGTGTTTGTTAGATGTTTCCAAGACTTTGAACAGTGCAAATTGTGTCTATGGTCACTATAGATTTTAACAGTTCTGTAAAAGCCGTTAAGTGATCACAAACAGTCTGGAGACTGTCAGGAAAATCCTTATTAAAACATAATCGAAAATTGATTCTCCAATCAGCTTCATGAGCAGTTTCCATGAAAACTGTTAAATAATAGCTTCTGGAACCTGTGTTCTTTAGAATTTTGAATGAAGACGCAGCGTAATCGAAAATCGTTCAACGTCCTCCAGAAACGTGAACGTACATTAGGAGTTCTTGCAAAAGCTGTCAATTGAACATGAAGACATCGAATCTATTGCATCTTATGTTCTTTGAAGACAGTAAATGAAAAGAGAGCATATATGAAAATTGACTCTTTCGACGAGAATTAGAGTGAACAGTTAGGGCTGGCTTAACCAGGTCCAGTGATTTAGTCGAGCGGCGAGTAGTTTAGTTCACTGTGTATGGACATAACATTTCAGTCGAGCAATTTAGTAAAACAATTTAGTCGAGTAGATCCATTTCAGTGGATTTTTCTGATCAAGGAGGCTTCCCCTGCTATTCACTGGTAACTAATGTAACAAGTGGACACAAGATGTCACGTTGAAACGAAAAGGATACACTTTATATCCGGACACGTTCTTATCTACTAAATCGTTTAGTAGTAAGTATAGTCCTCACGCGACAAGAAGGCGCCTTCGTCTTTACGTTCCCCCCTCTTACTAGCTGCAGCAATGGAGCAGCTAATTAGAGGGGGGAATGTAAACAGAAAGGTGCCTTCTTCTCGCGCAGGGACTATAGCTACTCGCCACTAGACTAAATTACTGGACGCGTGTGAACCAGTTTTTAGCGACATGGCGTATCTGTCTGATACAAGGTGTAAACTTTTAGCGAAATCCCGTGATGGACACGCAGCATAACGTCTGTTAACATCACGCACCGCGTCGTCCGCGTTTCGTGAGAATAAGAATCGGAGAGAAAGAGAGAGAGAGAAACGATTGACGATTCTCGGTGTCGTAACTATCGAACGACATGTTCAAGCGTGAAAATACACCGCGAATAGTCGGCACGGATTATTGTTACGCTGACAATGAGTATAGCGCGGGTGGACCGCGAGTGGCGAGTCCTCTTCGTCCTCCATCCTTTCGCTCTCATATTTTTATTATTTCTCTATACGCTACGTGTCGTCGGTATTATGCAATGTCCTCGCATACGTATCTATATATAATATATGTACGTATATGCGTAATAACGTGTATATTATAGTAACGGGTATATACGCGTGGCACGGCCGAAACGGCGAAACGAAACATTATTCCGAAAGCTTCGATCTGGGTCTCATTGGGAGTCGAACAACACGGTCCGAAGACGGTCGACAAAAATCGTAATAACAAACGTGAAGAATCTCGAACCGCGGAAATCAGGAATTACAACGAGCACAGAGTGAAAATAAATCGACAGCGACGTCAAAGTTACCAAAGTTCGCAATCAGGTAGCATCCGTAGAACCGAGTAACTTATACACAAAATATTTGAATAATATTTAATATTACACATAAAGTAATATTTGTACATTAATATAAAATCCTATATTTACAAAAGGCAATTCCTGAATAAATTAAATGTACTCTCATGCATCAACGAAATATTTAGTCGAAGGATAAATGTTTCCGATCGTTGGGAACACTTAAAGAGAGAACGAGATGTAAACAATCTGTTAAGTTGGAAGACACGTTCCACTCCAATGTTTTTGGATCCCTCTCTGGACACCTCGATCGGCCGTCTCTCGTTGCAAAACGTGCCCAACCACGTGGAAAACGATTTCGTCGATCGAAATCGCCTTTCAGTTTCAGGACCACCGAGAACGCTGTCCCCCTCGTTCCGTACGATTTCGGCTGGCCCGCGTATACTTCCCTCGTATAAAGTACGGTCTAATAAAATCGGACAAGGATCGATCTTTCGAGTATCTTCGTGCAACGCGCCCTAAGTTCTCAATTCACACGAGAAACGGTTTAAAAATTTCCGGGAGCGCGCGGCTCGTCTTCTCGCTTCGAGATGTCTCCACGCTCCCTTCGATCTCTTCGAACGACAAATTCGCCTAAACGATTCCTGGCTAGATTCGTGTTTCGATCGCCGCCATCGGAAATCGCGTCTCACACATTATTAGATCGGCGAGAGAGTCTCTCTCGCTCTGCGGCATACGCCGGCGATTCGCCTAAATTTATCGCCGTCTTTTAAACCCGTAAGCACTCGACTTGTGTAACTCAACGATTTTGATTTTCCATCGATCACAGTGCTGTCACAGTTTCGCTTCTAACGCGAGCCTTCGAGGTGTTCGGTCAGTCTTTCGCCGGAGCCTTTGATTAACCGTTTCGTCACGGTCTACGTTTCAGCTACGATCAGCTAAAGTACAACGTCTGCTATGCAAATTAATTGGTTTCCATTCGGATTCGTTTGAACTGACGACGACGCCCGGGGTTCATTCTAGTCTCCGATTCGCAGTTTTTCTAGATTCATTTTCGAATCATTTATTATTTTATTTTATATTCGATATAGTTTCTCGATGATAGCCGAAGATGGCGACGAGAACACTAGAAGTACCAGAGATCAAATTTCTAATTTTACAGTCATTATAAAGAGAAAAAGATTTTTGATTTATGAATTTTTTTCGGGTAAGCTACGATAAAATTATATAATAAAGTTGAATTTAATAACTCCGACTGATTGGTAGATCTAATGTTGAATGTGATCCTAGAAAAGCTGCGTCAAAGTGAACCCGGGCTTCGTCTTGCGGGATTTAATATACAGGGTGTCCTATGGTAGACATCAAAGGGTGTTCGATCATATGAAAATAAGTTGGTAGTGTAAATTAATGTCGTTTCATTGAAGGCCTTATATAAGAGAGAATGTGTGAGCCAATTTAGTAAGTCAGCATTTATGTTTGCGACGGAAAGAGCGACGGTTGACATAATAATAAAATTCAGGATACTAAAGAGGAATATGAAAGATATCATTCTACGTTTGAACTTATTTTCTTAAATATCAAGTATACGGCACAGTAAATTCTGATATAGATACCAATCCTTAATTTACGAACTTTGTACGATTTCTATTACAATATAACTTAAACAAATGTGAAACAATCTGTCAAAAAATATTATGAAGGTAATTGGCAAACAGTCCACCAGAATACATTACAAAAGAAATTGTCAACAAATGTGCTCTGGAAATATTTATACAATTTCAGTATAATTTAAAAACTAAAAATCAGTCTAACGGTTCTAGTGTTAATAAAAAGAGCTATTTTAATGTATTGAAACACTTAAAAACATGAATGAAGGAAAACGAGAACGAAAGAACTAACAACGTTGACTGTCGAAGCATCTTACTGAAAGATTTCTGAAGATTGAAGTAATTTAATTAATCAAACCAAAACATTCAGGATTAAAAAATCTATTATAATTTTTGCTCATTTAACTCTTCAGCTGTCGATTTGGACACCGTGTACAATAAATCCTGGGATAATACACGTGAGGGCAATGGAATTTTCGGAACAAGCCCAAGGTAGTCGATGCAAAATGTGTGTGGGATATAGCGAGGTCAATATCAGTGAATCTCTATAAGATCCTGAACACCATTTGTCGATCTTCCAAAGAATCGGCCACGATTCGTGATCGGTCGCGAGATCCGGTGCTCGTGTAAAGAGGCGAAATCGTGTTGGAACAGAGTTGGGCATTATACGAATTATTTCGAAGAAATATTTATCCAAGATAAATCCTTTTTACTCAAATATATCATTCGAATAACGATTACTTATTATTCGTCACAAATTATTCTTTCTATTTATTGAAATAATTCAAGAATTATTCCGAATTAATTCGAATAAAGATTCGGATAAATTATTCGCCTAATTCTTTATTCGAATAGATAGTCGTTCGAATAGATATCGTAAAATTACTCGAATAATAATGCGAATAAATTTTGACCGTTTTTGTTTCAATTTTATAAGAATATATTTATACGAATACATTCAGGATCAATTGAATTTCAATTGCTTATAAAATCATAATATTGCCGATGCCACCCTCTGCAACCATAGAATGATTATTTATCCAACGATATCCAAAGATTGTTTCGACCAACCTACCAAAAAGTAACAAACTTTCCGATGCGACAGTTGCAAAGAAGGAATATGGAAGAAATAAATTAATAAACTAAGAAGAATAAATCTGATATTCTGTATCATTTTTATTCGAACCGTATGATTTTCTGTACGAATAAGAATCTTATTCAAATGAATTCATATAAAATAAAATAAAATCTCAAAATAAAATTTTATCCGGATGAATTTTTATCCAGATAAATTTGTATTCGATCGGATATTCATTCGATGACGTCGAATAAAATCGTAATCGTTAGTCTTTGTCTCTTATCCCTTTGTCCCTCATAATTTTTTTTTTGCCCAACTCTGTGCGAGAACGCCATCATTAAACCAAAAACCAAAGCGATAATCGCGTGTCCAACATTTCCCGAGTGTTCGTAGCTACGCTTGAGAGGCTAACGCTGCGGAAGACTTCGACGTGCTATGTATAAGTATTATAGATCCTTACGCGATAAATTACGTCCGACTAGAGTCATTTTATCTTGGCTAAACGATCACGGTCACGGTCACCGCCGCCGTGCGGCGCACGATCAACGATCGGTTCTTTTTTTCCCCCCCATTTTCGTCCGGTTTTTTCTTTCTCTGTTCATTCTTCGTTTGTCTCGTTTAAGTCCCCTAGAAACGGTTATCGATATTCTCGCCTGTCTGTGAGTAGAGGTAGTAGTATCGTACATCGAGAGAAGAAGAGTCAGCCCCATTTGGCCATTCTTGGAGTTTCCGAGGAGATTGTCTTTGACGTTTACGCGACGCGGTGTCTCGGTGAGCAATCTTAGTTATTTGTACCAGTTATCATTTGTTTGTAGATTTTTTTTTACGTTCGTTTACCTTAATAAATCGTTAAAACGCTTGGATTAATACGAGTCGAGTAAAAGGCTAGGAGACCCGGGCTGAAAGTTTCTCGAGGACCCGATCTTTTTTGTTTCTCTCTCACGAAGGAACGTTCCCGTGGGGAACGATCGAAAGGGGCTCGCCGAGTATCGGCAACGCCGATGTTTCGCGCACTGATGAGGAATCGTACCGCTCCGGGATAGAAAAGAATATTTATTCGAACGATGGAATCGAACGGCGCTCTTAAGCAGAAGACGTCCAAGATCGAACGTGGAGACGGAAGTATATGTAAAATAGTGGGAACCCGGCGGCTGAGAGTACAAAGCGGCGAGGGAACAAGGCAAATTGGAAAACTGAATAACCTAGTGCGCGTTCGGTTTCTTTCTCATCGAAATGCAAATTGCCGCTTCCCGTGTTACGGATTTCGCGGGAACGCGGTGTCGGCGACCGGAAATATTTCGTATAATTTTCGACCTGCACGTTGCAGCTCGACTGCAGCCGTTCCGCAATAACGCTAATGTTATTTAAACGCGGCCGAGCAGATCGTTTCTAAAGCCTTTGCGACTTTCTGAACAATGTTCTTCTTCTATGGCAAAGTCGGCGTTTCAAGGATTTCTGAATGCCTCGATTCATTGGGAAACGCGAAACGGCGTCGCACGAAGGATATTTCCGTTCGTTCTGATGTCTGGGATAGCTCCGCGTTTCAAGGCGGCGGTCCAGCGAGAATCTTAGAAAAAGTCGAGTTTTTACAGTTTCTTGAAGAACATCGGTTCAAAAATACGTCCACAAATTCTCATGTCAGAATTCTTGAGATTAACCGAACTGTTCAAATAAACGATCTGATTCTTGACATTAATAAATAGTAATAATATACAAAAGTTACAGCTGGTCGAAGAAAGTTCGTATACGTAAATAATAAAAACCTTCGAGACAAGATCAGCCAATTTTTGTGAAATTGCACGAACGTTGCAATCGATTGTACGCGAATAAGAATAATCAAGAATCAGCCAATTGGTTGTTCCAAAAGTGGCAAAGGCTTGTAAAATGTCCCGACAAATGGAAAATCACGTCCGCATCATGAAAATGCCGCACCACCTTGGAATTAATTACGTTCGCGCGGTAAGAATTTGAATCGTGCACGACCGAAGAAGGAAATGCCTAGTTTCGCGGAATAATACGATAACCGACCCGTCGGCCCCTTTCTACGATGAACATCGCGACAGTTTGCAAATTGACTTGACATTCTCGATCGTGTTCCCGCGCGTTTTTCTCCGGCTCTAAAACAACGTCGTTGGCGTTCGATTAAACAAGACACTCGAAAGATCGTAGGCCAAATCGATGTCCAGATATATTTTCATCACGTCACCCTGTACATATGCGCTACTACGGTCCTATTAGCGTAATCAATCTTTAATGCGATTTATTTTCATCATTAATATTCTTGTTAATCTTGTAATATTCATCGTTTGTCTTTTATTTCCTTCGCTTCACTATTCATTTGATCCGGGGAGAACGAGAACCCGTCGTTTGGACTCGCTCCCGACCGAATTGTCAACGTCGTAGAAAGAAAACTTCAACATTTCACGTACTGGCGCAGAGAATCAATAAGTTAATACGTTACCATTAGTGTTATTTATTTTATTATTATTATTGTTACCATTATTAATTATTATTATTAGTGCTAATGTTTATTGTTAATATTATCATTGTTTTTTTTTATCCCCTCGCATCCTTCTCCCGTGGTATAATTATATTTAATTCATCATCTGTTCTTTATTTATTATAAGATTAATAGTTTTATAATGACAACTCTGCGTGTGACAAGCTGAGATTAATATATTTATATGTATATGTATACATATATATATATTTATACATATATATAGATATATATTAAATATATACGTTCACGCTATATGCTATATATTAAATATATATGTATAATATATATGTATATATAGTTTTGTTTATTAAAGGCGCAAATTGCGTTAATCCCCTCTGCGTTTTCACTCTCGGTATCCGTTTTTTTTTCGTTTCAATCCCCCATCTTTTCCGATTTCCATTCCTGCCTCCCCCTATCGTTTGCTTGTTCGTTTCGTTTCCATAGAAATCTGATCGGGCTCTGATGGAAAGCTCCCACTTTCTCCCACTCCAAGATATCATTTCGTTAAACATCGTGTTTTCTCTGTTAAACTCACATCGTGTTTCTGATCTTTCGGTCCGTTCAGTGCCGGCACCGCGAGCAATGTCGTTCACGACATCTCGACGATACTTTCATAATATCACGAAACGGTATAAACTCACTCGACGATGTTCAACGTAAAATTACATTTTATCACATTCGATCAAATCATGAGATACAATACGAAAACAGGATTGTTTTTGTTAAAATCTTTCAAGTAACAGAGTTCCAACCGAAATCAAAGTATTAATCAGTATTAATCATATTGTCGGTTAACTCTTCCGATTACTGATAACAATTAAATATCAGCAACGAACACCAATTTTCTTCGACGAATCATAGTTCCTGATTCCTCCCGCGATAATTGAAATTTATTTCGACAGAAATCTTTAAGATGAAATATTGAATTACCGTTTGCCAGAAGAATCGTCAGACATCGTCGCGGCTTCACACTCGGAAACACTCGAGAAAACGCGATCGATCATTAACCGGTGACGTCGTCGGATATCACGTCCGTGATGCAGTGTCCGTTTCTCGCAGTGCGTACGTTCGCCGGCTGAAACGTTCATCGAAAGTGGTCTCGTGTCGTTTCTCCCTCGACAAGTTCAAGAAGGTGGAAACATTTCGGCAGCACGCGCTATTTCAATGTTACCCTGCGTATCTCAACGTTTATGCTTGGACACGATTCAGAACCAGATCTCGTCGCATTCCGTTCCGGATTTCGGCAAAAGTTGTTCCACTAGCTCGATCTCTTCCAATCCTCGCACCCCGATTTCACAATCCATTGTCAGCACCGATGTTTCGTAATAATTCGTCACCGATGGCACACACGTGACACAGGTTGCGCATGATCCGCGACAAGTGATTGAAAAATCAACGGAAAGAACCTCCCTTTCGCCGGTGTCTACTTTTATATCCATCCTAGCAACGACGATAATTAGTTTAACGAACGACTCGACAAATTTCTCTACCGTTTTTTTTTTATTCTTCGTCTAATTAATCCCTAAGACCCTGAATATCTCGTGAACAGCTTAAATGCTTGAACGTTTTTTTGAGCGTGATAGTTGAAAAGTCCACTCGAACATTTAATTACTCTCACTAAGCGTCCGGCTTACGATCCCGGACTCGTAAACGCCGGTCTCCGCTGGATAAAAAAAATAAACGAGCATCCGTGAGCAATGAATTTTTCGTTCCTTCCCATTTCCGCGCACACCCAACATCCCCCGTCCCCCCCAATTCCGATCCGTTTCGTTCGTTCGTAGTGAGCAACTCGAGTTTCGAATTCTTTCAATTTGACTTCGATATGTGGCAACAAGTAATCGCTTCGCTTTTTAATTCTTTATTTCTTTAACGAGTATAATAGTGTTAGTTTAATAAACGTATTGTATTGTAATCGTCTCTCTAATTATCGGAACTTCCTCGTAAAATCGCGGGCGCTCTTTTTACGTAATTATCTCTACTCTGGTTTCGCGGCCTCTCGTCTTCTGTACTCGTCCCGTTTCGGTGTTTACCTTTTCCCTCTCGTCGCGTTATAGATAACAATCGCCCGTGTTTCTCGTTGCAACGCTAATAGAGAACGCGACGGTTCCGCTGCGCCGACCTCCGGCAATCTTCGCGCCACCGTTAAGAACTAATTTTTAAGTAACAAGTAGTTTATCGATAGGCTCGATGTGAAATTCCACCGGTTCGGCTATAAACATCGTGACGCGCACGTCCGCGTTAACGTGTTTGGATACGATTAAAATGGAAGTGTCGTCGCCCGGTCGGATCGCGCGACCGCGACGTGACCGCGACGAGCCAATCCGGGATCGATTTGATTAATTCATTACGCGATTTTATCGATTTAAAGGGGGGGGAAATTAAATAGCCCCCGAGCTAACGCCGCCGACGGCGTACCTAGGCGTACCGCGGGCATGAATTCAATGCGATTTCCATGAATTGAATTGGAATCAGCTATCCGCGATCCTTCGCTCTCTGCGAATTCTGTTTCGATTCCATTGCCTTTTATTCTTCGTTGAATCCGCTCGCTCGTAATATATGAAATGTCCGTTTCCTTTGCAAATACGCTAGCCGCGATTCATCAATTCGGTTTCATTATTGATCAAAGCCCGCGTCCTACCGATCAGGCCTTTCTTCCTGTTCAGCCGTGGTATTTCCATTCGGTTTTTCCGAAACCTGCACCATTTTTCGCCGACGTTTCCTTCTCGAAACATTACATTGTGTTCCCCGGTGAACCAATATTGTGACAATAGTGGGCGGCAGCAATGTGAATATTTTCGAAAAATAACACCGGGAAACTTTCGACGTCGTTTCGAACAAAAGAAGTAGAAAAAGTATGCATCGATGCTCGATTTTGTTCGGAGCATGCAGACTTCAAATAACCATTTTTCGTCAATACTTGACTATCGAACTGTCGTATTAGATTGTATCGTAACGATTGTTTTATATCGTAAAAGTAATTTTCAGCGGATTCGAACAAACAGAAATTGCACAATTCTGTATAGAACATACAGGTATCCATTTCTCAACGATACTTGACTCCAAAAATATTGTATTAAATCGTATCGTAACTGTTGTTTTGTATCGACAGTGAACGAAAGAAATTCTCAGCTGATTCGAACAGAAAACGCAAGAAACAAACGTTCAATTTTGTGAAAAGCGTACGAACATCAAATACCCATTGTTTCGTCAATACTTAGCTCACAAACTACCGTATTACAATGTATTTTAATTATTGTTTTATATCGACAGTGAATGGAGTAGTTTTCGGCAGATTCAGGCAGAAGAAACAAGAAAGTTTGAATCGATGTTCAATGTTGTGTAGAGTATTTGTAAGTACAGTTGCACACGATGGCAGCTAAGCAATCGAACGGACATTTTATATATACAGCTGCATGCTTGATTTGTTTATGGATAGTCTAGGAACACTTTAGTGAGCAATTATTTATTTAAAGTGCTTCTTGGCTGAAAGGCAGTTTCACATGTTCCAACAGCAGTTCGTTCACCTTGCATTCTTGTATGCTTTTCTAGTCGTGTTACGTAAACCAATCTCGTTAATCGTTTAACTACTT
Organism: Megalopta genalis; assembly: GCF_051020955.1. Taxonomy (NCBI): domain Eukaryota; kingdom Metazoa; phylum Arthropoda; class Insecta; order Hymenoptera; family Halictidae; genus Megalopta; species Megalopta genalis. The sequence goes on from NC_135023.1 coordinate 15,621,255, forward strand.
ACAATGTTAAAATTACAACGCTGTCGGTAATTTATTTCCCATCGTCGATTAATGATTGAAATATTATTCGAACCTCGCGGATGCTGTCTAAAACTGTTCATGTTTTTAACGCTGATTATAATTCGTGCAGAATAAAATTGTAAATTGGAAGTACTCCGGACTATTAAACTTGATTGAAAGCTTTCATTTGGTTCGGAGAATGAAAGAATTTGGTTGACAAAGCAAACCTGTTTAACGAATAAACGATTTTCGGAACTGTGTGTGTCACCATTCTTCGAAAGGAGCAGCTTTAACGAAGAGAATAACGTAACGCAATATGTTGCTTGTTATTGTAACAATTGTTTATTTGACGAAACATGAGATACTCGATTCAGAGAAAGCAATAGCGTTTACTCGAAGAGTTCTAACGAATCTCGAAAGATTGGACGAATGTCAATCACGTTCCTTACATCGTTCTACTCTCGGAGCATCTCGATTCGGTTCCGATCTCGGCATAATTATTAATCAAACGGACTCAGAATGGCTCAAAACGGCCGCGAATCAACAATGTATCGTCGCCATGCGACTCGTTCCACCAACTTGAACTACAGCAAACGTGATCGCGGAAAAGAAACGAAGAAATGACCGCGGAGGGATGTTCGTTTCGCAACAAAACACCGGAAATATCGATCAACAATCCCGGAACAGGCCGGGAACAGTAAAACACATCGAAACGCTCTGTTGCGAAACGAGATCGTCGAACAAATGGCATTTAGAAAGGCGTAGGTTTCATTTTCTTATTTTCTCTCATTTGTTTCATCATATTTATATTGTTCTCGTCCGATTGATAACCCATTGCGTGTCGAACTTCCCCGCCATTTTGTCGTTCACGTTTTTTTCGTCGCGGCTTTTTCTGCTTCACTAACAACACTTGCTTGAGATAAACCGTGTATGCATTTTTTTGTGACTTTTCTCCACATTTTCATCTTGTCCTCTAATACGTTATATTGTATTCTACCGAAACCTTTCGACGCGAACCATTACGTAGGAGCGTTTTTAAGTTCAATTCAATAGTGTAATTAGTTTAGCTGATTTACCGTTTTTTTTTTTTTGGTTTAAAGATCGAGAATGGTTATGCCACCAATCGAGCGTTTATTCATTACCGCTTAATAAGTTTATATCGTCTACGTATTTTTTTTCTGTAATCGTTCCTATAACATCATTAACAACGTTTTTTTCTTTAATTATTACTTTTTAACCATTATAATAGTATTTAAAAGATAACATGATTGGTTGTCGCGTCAATGCCAATGGCCAGAACGTGCTATATTATCATTTTTTTTTTTAATGCTTTTGCTTAATATATCTTCAACAATACCCGCCTGTGAGACTATCCGTAAACGAGATTTCGATATTTTCTTCTTTTGTTTCTTTCGAATAGCTATGACAAGTTTCACCTCTTTTCCTTTCACTTTCTTTCTTTTTTTTTTTTATTTCTTTTGCTTCAATTTTGCTTCGCATAGTCGACGAGACTGCTTTCACCATTTCGTGTCTTCGTTACTGTTTCTATTCTGTTATCAAAGGAAGAAATTAGTTCGTCTTGAGCACACAGATATTCCAGACGCTTGCGCTTCTTTTCTCTTTGTTTCGTTCTGAATGCGTAGTATTCGAAGATTTTGATTATAGCGACTAGTCGAAATAGTAAAAATTGAGAAGTGTGCGTAACTAGTTGGAGTTAAACGATTAGTCTCTAACTTGGTTGAGCGTAAAGAGTCGTGTACGGCGTGTACTGGATCAACACTGTACCAAAAATCGTCGATAAACATTCGCCATGTCGTGATATCATCAATAAGGGACTTATAATATCGATTATTCTCTTCACGTAGTATTCAACATTTTCTGAAAAATACGGATAGACGGAGTTACTGTACTGAGAGCGTTGCAAAGACCTTTGAAAGTCGATTCAGTAAAATCTTGAAATTCTTGTTGACGCCACGATTACGACTGAACAAGCTTACTTCTTGCAACGTTCTTCTTTCAGTACGAGATTACAGGTGAAATTCCTTCGACGAGAAAGTGTCGAGAAAGTCGTGGCAATATTGCGAAGAGACCGTCGCAAGCGTCAAATTAACCTTAGAATTACGGTGCGTCACGAATTTCGATCGCGTCTGAAATTCCGTACAGGGTTGTGCCAATACAAACTCAACCAAAAAATCAGTCGAAGTCGGGTGAAATACGCAAATATTGAAATTAACGAAGTACAGCTTTGAATTTACCATTAAAAACACGACACATTCACAACCTGCAAAGGCGATCCCATTTCCTGTTATCGATGACAGATCGGCTTCAATGTACCACCAATTGCCTGTCGATCCGCTGCTCTTAATATTAAATGGAATATCGTATTAAATACTGAGCACTCATATATATTGACTAAAGTGTTTCTGCATCGGAACACGCGGTCGACAGGTATCTCTCACTCTTTGCTGCGCCGTCGTTGCAAAATTTCAATGGATCACATTCGAAACTGTCTCTCGGCGTCGCAAATACAGCGACCCCGTAAAACGCTGCTTTTCACGTGAAATCCCTTCGAGTTCCTGGCTCGAAGCGTTCTCGCAGCCTACCAATTTGATTCGGCTAACTTCGACAATGCTGGAAGACACCATTGTAATGCCTCCAACCGCAATCCATGAATCACTGCTCCGCAGGTAATAGATGACGTGTCGATCGCTTGAAACAAGCATGATAGTTCGTACCCACCAAGAATATTGATTTCCAAAGCCAGTTGGTAGGGCTCCAAGACCGCCGCGTTATTTGTTCCACCGAGATTAAGTGATAAATCAATTTCAACGTCGGAGGATCGAGTGCACGTGCGCCGAGCACAAATTCTAGCTGAATATTCCCGATTCGCGTAAATCGTTTCCTCGTCAAAAAAGATTCTAGTCTCTCGTCTATCTAGTCAACTTTCCGTAAACAACCGAATCATTGTAGTGTTCGATTGAAAGTCACGAGGATGGTTTTCGAATAAAAGGCTCCTCCGATAATTGACAAATCATTAGAAAGTTATAGTACGCTAACAGCAGCATGGCTTCGATGCAGAAAGGATGAACGAAGATCTAGAACTTGTTGCTCGAGCATGCACTCAAACTTCCGAGCGAACAATCCCAGGAAGTTCTCGCAACCTGGCTCGAAGCTATTCGAATCGTCCGCATCATTGCAGTATCCGGAGCTTTATAAGAGGTTCGAGGATGCGCCAGCGTCGTCGTACAAGAATAAACCGTTCAAGTTACAAGTTAACGTCTTCGAATTTCTGATAAAGTCCGTTGCAATGCTGCCGAAGCCTCGGGATCGTATCGAACAATCGAAGCAACAATAAATCACAGCTTTAACACGCTCCGTGCCACGTGTACCGCCGCTGGTGCACGCTTGAATATTTATTTAACGCTCCGAAAAGATGTACTTTATAATACGTTCAAGCCTGATGAATACGCTTCCATCAAAAGAATGAGACGTTACAAAAATGCGGCGCGGCACGAAGCAAATAAACTCGTTTAATGATTCGTAATTACATGCAATATATCGATCTTTAGTCGAAATGTCAAATGTCCTGAGCGAAAAGTTGAGAAAAGACGGTTTGGCACGGAACGTGTTAATTAATGTTCGAATAGCCTTTGATACGGTAGCGCGCGCACAAGTCGAACCGATCGGATCTCTCGAGAGGAATGGGATTCCCTTTGCGCCGTCAAACAACGAAATCGAGCCGCTGTGCTTCCGTTGACGGATAAACCCGACGTGGGCGCTTCTCGCAGACAGATTGCTAATGGTTTGGCCATGGCGTGCGGTCGGAGAGCAAGAGATTACTCGAGAACCAGGCTTCGGCGATCGCTCGAAATCGCGGAACACCGTCGCGTCGTCGGAGCCGATTCCGTGAGGAACTCGGGGCCGTCGCGTCGTCGCGTCGGCAGAAACGGCGGGAGCTCCTTGTCGCGGAAAGAGCCCTTCGGGAAACGTTCCTCCTTAGGGGATCGCGCTTGGCCAGGTTTGCGCGGCTCGAAGGCGACACGACTTAAAAAAGTAAATATACATTAACAGCCTCGAGTTCCTTCGAATCCCATCGCAAGCCTGGGATCCCGTGCAAAAAGGGAAGAGGAGGACGTGTCCCGTTTCGTTCGCCGCGAGATATCTGCTGACGGATCGTGGATATTCCGAGGATCCGGAAGCCTTTAAGAAACGTTAGATCGAAGAAGTATTTGCGAGTAACTGTGTAGTTCGCGTAATTCGTGTGTACGTGTGTATGTATGTACGTGTTCGTCTGTATCCGCGTGTGTTTGTCGAGTGTGTGCCCGCGTGTCCGTGTGGTATGCGTGTGTACGCGTGTACGCGCGACCGAGCACGTGTGTTTGTAGGTGTCAAGGTTGTGTCGGTGAGAGAGAGTGTGTACCTTGTGTGCGTTTCGTACAAGCGTGTACAGAGGGACAACAACGAACGATGTCCGCCGATAGAAGGGAAAGAAACCCGTTTAAGAAAATGAAGAAAGATGCTGCGCTAAAATCAATCGTCACCGTGATCATCCCCATTCGTCTGCACCCCCAACACCCCCGCGTCTTTCACTGTCATACCCTCCCCCCCCCCCCCCACCCAGCCACCTAAAACCACCGTCGCCAATCCCAGGATATCCTCTTACGAGCTAACAGAGAACAGTATTTTAACGCCGCGCTGACGCACGCCACCTTAAATTGTAGTATAAATCCCCCGCCTCTTTTTTTTCCTCTTTATTTAAGTTGTCGTCGATTTACTTACTAGTGATACGGATAATAAAATTCATTGGCATTGTTTTGAATCATCTTGGCAGTTCATTGTGTGTAGTACATTTTTTTACTTTTTACTTATCCTTCTCGTTCGAGTCTTCATCCCATTAATTCTCTCTCACCCTCGTAAATATATAATATATATATATTCTCCATTTTTTTTTTTTTTGGTAATTACATTTTCAGTTTTTCGGAATACTTAATGTGTGCGCTTTGCTCTTAATCGTGTTTGCTTCATGTTCTTCTTTCACTTCTTCTTTTTTTTTGTATTCTTATTCGTCTGGTTTTCTCGTTAAGCACAATAAAAGGAGCAGTATACCCTTCTTCAGCTTCTCGTTCTTTCGTTTGTATCTCTCTCCCTTCCAATATCTCTCTCTCTCTCTCTCTCTCGTTCTCGCGCGCGCTTGCTAGTTCCGATCAGATTCTCTCTCGGCTGGCGACCAGGGCCGAACGAGAAATCGTTCCGCGGCCGTGGAGCACACCAGGAAACTCGATTTATCCCTTAACAAATTCAAACGCTTCGACGGTTCTCAGTGCTCTGTATTCTCGTGTCGTGTACCCGTGTGTGTGTCTCTGCTCTGTGTCCGTGTACGTGTGCATGCGTCCGTTTGTATTGTACACGCACCGACGCCGAATTATTTGCGTCCAGATCGCAAAACAATTGCAGCGGCGTGCCCGGAGGACGGCGAGCTCCTCGAAGTATCTACTCGTAAATTGAAAAACGTGTACGTTAAAATTCATTGGAAAGATGATATCGGCAAAGGCTTCCTTAAAAAAAGAAAAGGAGAAAAGCATATCTAGAAATTATTTATTTCCCGGATACTATTCGATGAAATGCAACGAAACGATTCCAGTGCCCAACGCTCCGCAGTTAGCCGCTGCAAATGCGGCTTCGCAATTAGTCACGCAATCGCGATCTCCGGAGTAATGCATGTCAGCTCACCATCCACTTTAAATATGAATATATTTCAGCAGCTACCGAAACGTCGTCTCTCCGCGATCACGAGCCACGATCAAAATTCGAAGCTCTAAGAACGAACGAGTGGTGTCGAACGCGTGGCAGCTTCGACGTCTCGATCCTCTGTATTCCGGATCGAGAAGATCGACGGGGTCGCGCGTAGCCCGGCATGGATGCGTGTACAGGATTGCGTATGGCCGTCGACGTGTTCGTGTGTATGCACTTGTGTGTATGCGTGGCTATGCGTGTACGTGTACGTATTTGCATATTTATATGTGTATGTTTGTGTGTCTGTGTGTGTATATGTGCGCGCGCGCGCACGTGTGATCGGTGTCCCTCCGGCGCCCCCGTGTAGGCGCATTTTCAACGTGTCTCGCTAAGGCGTCCTCTTGGAATGAACTACATGATGAGATATCTCTTAAATATCGTAAAGGACGAAGAGCGGAATCTTCGCAATTGTATTCTTCCTATCGCGGTGCAGATCTCCTGAAACGAGACGGCGCACGAGCTTGAAGAAGCGGGACCCCAGCCCGCCTGTCGAACATCCAAGCGTAGAAACGTCGTTGTAAACGTCGTCCGTGGACACCAGCCGTGACCGTCGCGTCCGACGAAATTACGTGTTCGTCCGATGCGGTCGAGGTCATCGTCGTGTTCGCCGTGTCGCACCGATAAGCCGCGCCCCAGCACGATCTTCGTCGACCTCCGACCTTCCGGCGGCTGCCTGTCGTTTCTGAATCACGTGACGATGATGTGCGGCGCCGACAGCAGGACGGTGATGGTAGCGATGATGGTGAACAGAGTAAAAATGATTAGGCACATTCTGTCGATCACCATCGCCGCGAACTTCCAGTCGTTCGTCACCTTCGTGTTCAGCTCTTCTGACCTCAGCTGATCCGTTATTACCTGCAACAGAGGCAACAGGTCTTTTGAAACACGATTGTCTACGGAGAAAAATAACCGGTCTATATTGGGCGGTTTCCAGAATTTAGCGTTATCATGCGTAGCCGCAGCAACTATTGTTGTTGCATTTGTCGATTCTTGTACCGAAGGGATCGTGTGCTGTCTCCGACTGTCAAGTCAGCAACGTCAAAAGTTCCGCGAAATCAATGTAATTTATGTAACACGTTCCGGGTCACGCGTACCGCAGATGGTAGACGATGTAATAACTGCTCTGTACGAGCTAATTACTGAACTGCGGATCTTCGTGCATTTATGGCACGTTGCGCCTCGATTATGCGGTACCTAAATGTCAGAATTCTCGATTATCCAAATACGTTTCTTCTGCAAACAGTTCAATCTAGGGAAACCGATACGTGAAACGATTTGCTATCGCAAATCAATGAAGATGAGCACTAACGCTATAATTAACTGCCTATTCTGTTACGCGAACGTTCACATTACTCTGCACAGCCCGGATAATCGTAGTTGCAATACGTGGTCAAATTTATATACAAAATTTACGTAACTTTGAAAATATATCTTCCACGCACCAATAAATTCACGTTGCAATAAATTATAATAGCAATGTCGCTTTTCGGTTGAAATACGTGTACAAATAATTCCTTCGGTGATCGTGTCAACAATTTTGATTGAACACTTCCTACCAGAGGTAGTGTGTTAGGGCTGCTCGAAATGCTACGCGAGAACGTTACTCTCGAGAGTTGACCTAACCGAACTCCGACAGCTGTTATTCTCCAATGGATATTACTTCTACTCTTGAGAGAGCACAGCTCACAGATGTACACTCTCGAGTAAACACGAACGCGAAAGTTACACTTATGCAGACTCCTAATAGAAGAACAGAATTTATAGTGCCGAGCCACGATGCAAAATCGTTAGAACAAGGTGCGTTAATCCTTTGCACCTGAATCTATTTTATCTCGAATTTATTTGATATGATTTATTGCATCTTAAAAATCTATTATAATCAAGTTCTACCCTTATCGAAATCTAACTGTAACTATAATTTCTATTAAAATTATAATATAATATATAAATTATTATAAATATATTATATTATATTATAAATATATAATTTAATTTCAGTATAATTGAAAGCTCTATTAAAAGCCCGTTATGATTCATATTTCTACGTAAAAATCTATTGTAATTTAAATTTCTATTAAGAATCTATTGTGATTAAAATTTACCCGTACTTAAATCTAACTATGATAATAATTTCTATTAAGAGTATACTACAATTCACTTTTCTATTCAAAAATCTAATACAATTGAAGATTCTACTTGAAATGTGAAAATATTCAGGAAAATCACCGGTTGAGGGTTTAATAAGTAAAAATGTGATCATATTGATTTTCGTGTTGCCATTCCAAACATCTTAATCAGTTGAAGAAAGCAAATCTTTTTTTTTTCACTAAGCTAGGAACCCCTTATAAGTTTGAGCTCTCATTAGCGATTATCTTGAAGACGTAACACTGTCGTAAAAAAAAAATGAATTTGTATAACTAGAATTGAATATAATTACAAGATATTTCGAGATTGTCGGAATGTGCAATCGCTCTTGAACATTTGAGGTTGACTTTGCCTTTAGCCCAACGTGAAATCCTCGTTTCATATTCGGTTCATAATTATGAGCGCCGATAGGTTTCGAGTGTTTGACTTTAGCGTATCAGCTCCGATTGGGGAACTGGTTGGAGCTTAATAATACTGCACAAACAGTCATATAACGGGGAATGATTTCATGCTCGTCAGCAGACCCGGCTCATACGTGCTCCCTGGCTGTATATGTACGTAACGTTCCACCGAAGTTTAAGTATGCATGCGCGGAGCTAAACGATCGTACATCTACTAGCGTCGTGTTGGAGCGAGAACGGATTAGTTCTGACAACGTGAAATATAGCTATCCGATGCGACACGGTAAAATACTCGAGTTAATAAGAAATAATCTGATCTGGCAAATATCTCATGCCATAAAAGTGAAACCCTATGAAATACAATACCTTGGTAACACCGATTATTAAGTATGTTGATTGGGGAGACGTTGTAGCGACTTGTGTCCTTTTTATTTCAGAGAAGAAGAGGACGTGCGAGATTGTTTTATTGCGAGTCATGAACTTCGTTTAAATGTAAATTGCTCTTTACGGCCAATTTCATTGTCCAAACCAATTGTTTCTCATTTCTAAATGCTTTTGCAATATCCTTGATTTTTTATTTCAATCATTTCTCTGCTTCATTTGAACGCTACACTTTTGTTGCAGCACGGAAATTGTCGTAGCGTATCATGTAACGTATTATGTTACTTCCTTCTTTCCTCTCTCATTCTCTCTTTTCTTTCTTTTCTCCTTTCTTCATTTATTGTTCTTTGTGTACCTCATTTTTTACTGCACGTTGTGTAACAAAGGGCTTTTCCCGTTAACATAAGTAAACTATTAATTACAGAGAACGTAACTTCAGATGCGAGATGAAGAAGATTAATTGTTTCATTATATATAATTGTTCTAGTTTACAAATTGAAGTATTCAGAGGCAGCGAAATTAACTCCTTTATCTAGACAGTTGGTCTTTTATACATGTGACTCGAATGATTATTGCTAGACTGCAGATCTTTATGCAAAATAAAAATTGTCCAAGTCAACGATAAGAAGCAGAAGTTAAATAAAAATGTGTTTCTTTCTTGAATTATTTGATACATCATAAATAATATAACAATAATAATATAATCAGATTCACGCAATATCTTCATAATTTTGTATTTTACTTATTTAGTACTAATTATTGAAATCTCACATGATGTTAAAACATGCACAAATATTCCTTCCTTTTTTACAGTAGCGTTTCAATGTTTGTGAAATATAAATATATCATAAGAAGATTGAATGAGAAGTTATTTTCACGCTAACACGGAATCGATCTGTATGTGTAGCACCCCGATTTTAACGAAATTTCAGTATGACATAGTTCGTAAAACATACTATAAGTTCGGTCCCAACCTTTTTGGACACCCTGCATAGTATTCCATACAAATCTGATGAAGTGTTGACGCACCGAGAAATTGTAAAGAAGATATTCCAAAGCGTGAACGTACCTTGATCTCTTTAAGGATCAGGATGAGCTCGTATCTGGCACAAAAACACGCGTTCTGAAGTATCGTTTCGACTTGGGGGCCAGACGTCTCTGGCGGATGTTGATGATGATGCGGCGTGTGACCGATCTGGTGCGCCGGATAAGAGGAGTGTGCCAATGGCGTCGAGTGTTGATGATGCGGCGTTGCAGCGTGGCTGTGATGATGATGAGGCGTCGCGTGTATGTGACTGTGCCCATGGCCCATCGTGTGGGGATGGTGGGGACCAGGGGTACTGTACACGTTGTTCAGGAGGTTGTTATGGGACGCCAGGGCGTTGTCCTCTAGGTCCAGGACATTCGCCAGAAGGGACTTGCTGCTTCGCTGATGGAGTTCCAGGTCGCCGTATGTTTTGCTAGTACCTGTTCCACCAAAGTATTTCAGTGAGTAACCTTTCGATTCGTCGATTAATTGCAAGCGTTGGTTATATCAGATTGTTGAATAGTTTCAGAATGTTATTTTTATGCAGTGTTCAGAGAAAAATGTCCAAGTAAATATTTACGTAATTTAAGGGTGTATTCTAGTGTGAATCTTTGAAAAAATCGGCTGTTTTTTTACATTTTCTTGAAGAATTCAAAAATACGTCACTACTATTCTTAAAATTAAAAAAGTTACAGCTCGTTGGTCATTCATAATATGAACATAAAAAACTTGAAATCCGTTCCTTTTCTAAAGTGTGTTTTTCGAAACGGTGACCATCTATTTAACCAATTATTTTCGAAATTTAGATGCAGCCAGTACTAGAACGGACCTAAAATTATTTATTAATTAATTATTTAGCCTTTACGTTCTTTCAGGCTCTTAATATTGAAAAATCAGTAGGGAGAATTGATAATCAAATGTCAAAATGTTGTCATTTTTAGATGTTACTGAAACGTGCATAATTAAACCATGTAAAAGTGGCTACAAAAGATGGTATAGTTTCTTTGTAAAAAAATCTCGAAATTGCAATTTACGCTGGAATACCCCTTTAACTGAAATAAGTAGCATAACGAAGTAAGTCAAATAAGTAGAATAGTAAAGTAATTCAAAGTAAGTCAAATTATTGAAGTAAGTCAAATAAGCAAAATACTAAAGTACGTCGAATGAGTAGCATATTGCTGTAATCTTGATTTTTGAGTATCTTGACATAAACGAAAGTAATGTGCTGATTTAGGAACGTTGATTAGTGACATACTGAAAAATGCTTCTATCATGTCCTGCGATGTCGAAGAACGTTAAATTAATTTTATCTGATAAAAGGGATTGACAAAAAAAGTAATCGTAACACATTGTAATGTCAATTACAGTAAATAGTAGCAAGAACAGTAGTAGTAGTAAGTTTTAGTAACTAGTGCAGATAATAAAACAATTTCCATATAGTTTCCATATTTTTTGCATACATATTTCACATCCCTGAATATTCTGCATTAATATTGCATATATTTAGCATATTTGGGCGTTTTAGCATAAACATCCGCAGTCTAAACTGATTGTCTGTTGAACGTATAATCGTATAATTGCCAAATAATCGAGATTCTAGTGTACAGTATTTTTAAAGGATAAATGATTACACTTTAAATCAACACATTATTTTCGCTCACGACAAAGTACTTAAAAACTTCTGACCGAGAAGATTACTTTTCCAACTTACAACATTTTTATACATCGACGAATTAATTGTTTGTGTGACGATTTCATGCTTTACAGGTAATTGTTCAATTTCTTGATGTTGTCGAATATTATGTTTGTTAAAAACGTTGCTTTCATCGATGCAAGTGATAGTCCATTTACATGAAATTGAGGGAATGTGGTGGACGCTTTATAAATTGAGAAACGATTTTTATTAGCGGACAAACGGCAAAGAATTTTCCAAATCATTGAAAGGCACACTTGGGAATTCATGTCGCTTTCAACTATTCCTTTGATATTTCGATCAAGCGATTACCACTTATTCCGATCATTGAAAGACTTTTCGTCGATGAAAAATTCAGCCATATTGAATGTTCAGAATCTTCAGTTTTTCGGCTGAATAGTTTTCGAACGAATTTACTGTTAAAGAAAGAATTTACTGCATTTTCGAAGGACGAGAAATGATCACACAAAATGTTGTACATAGATCAAATAAATTGTAAGAATTAGTTCAGAATTAATAATTAAATCAATGCAAATATTGTAGAATCGTATTTTTCATAAAGTAACCCGACAGGTATCATAAGAAATAGAGAATGGTATACAAATGCACAACAACGTTTGAAAATTCGCTACGTGACATATCGAACCAAATTTTTAGTATTACAGTGGTGTGTTGTGTACTGTGCGCATTTCGATATTCTGTGGTGTCTGTTGAAAGTGCTTCGTGAGAAAACACTGATGAAACATTGATATTGACAGTAGGTATTGTTTTCAGTACTTGTGTCGATGCTTTTTCGTGTCACTAAATTACCGGTGACTGGAGATGGTTTTTGAGACTTTTGCGTTTCCTTCTCCTCCTTATCAGTCGGTCGTGACATACGAAGTAGACAAGGCAGCCAATAAAGAAATACTAGTTTCACCTGTAAATCAGAATCAACATGTAATTAATCCTGTAACATAAGCGAAATTAATATAACAGCAGGATACATTCACAATTACTGTGCAACATAATAACGTTACGAAAATCATAAATTTAATAAATGGAATTTTTTTGCATGTATGCAAATGTTACATTTTCTATTGTGTGAAACAAAATTGCTCAAAATGTTCTAGTATGCGAATCAAATTTAATTTATTCCAAATTTTTTAAGAAATTGCATTGATCTCTTGATCTTTCACATGAATGCAAGATGCATCTTTGCACCAATATAGATGCACATTATACGAGATGCATCTTCCAATGTTTATCATTGTTATGTGCTTGATTCTTAATGAGACCAAAGTGCCAATTAAATGGTTATAAAATCTCTGATAAAAATGTAACGATAATACGATCTAATTCAATAGTATTTGATGAAGAAAATAAAATTTTTATAAATTATTTCCAATTAGCTCATTAAGATGGAATATCAATTCACCGGATTCTCAATAAATAATCTGATAATTCCATACTAACTGGATTAAAATCGACTTTCGTGAAACGCGTTCACATATTGAACAAAAAGTGCCAATTTGACCGTTACTCCAATCCAAATTAAATCTGCATGAATTTACACGAATTTATTCGAATTTATACGATATTTATTCTTGGCTAAGAATAGTCATATTTTGCTAATTTTCAGTGAAATACGGTAAACACAATAAGCAATAGAATATTAAAGATCAACGCCGTTTATGAGACTCTCGTAACCCAAAGGATACGATGGCTCGTAAAATCTCCGCAAGGAAATAATCTAGTGTCAGTCAAAAGGGTGAATCGAGTTAACGACCAAAGTAAACCTGAAGAGTACTTTCAGGCACATGGTCTCACGCTAATTGAAGCCACATATACGATGAGTTCATCCACGAAGTAGGTTCAGAGAGTGCAGATGGATGAGCCGACGTAGGGACTCCGATTTCGGTCAAAATAATGCAGTAAAACACTTCGGGCGAGTATGCAGGAGAAATTAGAAAACAAAACTACCAAACAGTTCAGAAATTTGCACATGTCATAAACACAGAAAGATCGGCAGTCTGATCGTAAAAAGTCATTACAGACGGAGTACCTAAGGAAATTCGCATACTCGAAGACAAACAAAATTAAAACACTAGTTTTATAATCGGGAAAATAATTAGCTATTTTCATAATATTGTGTTTCGTACAAATTTAAAGATATTGAAACAAAACTATACACGTTGCATCTACAGGCTGTTAATTGGATGCACTTTATACTTTAATGATTTATAACATCGGCTTTTTTCTTCTTCTAGATACTCTTAAACGTCTGATTTCTTTAACCCTTCAACCCGTGCGTTCTAAATATTTTGTTAAATTTAGCAAGGAAGAACTAAATTTAAAAACTATCTAATTTCTACTTTCAAAATAATTTTGTGTATTTTTTTGTTTTTCTTCTTATATCCATTATAATTTAATTCTTAGAGCGCATCTGCATGACAAATAAAACTAATACGCGATTTCATACCGAAAAATTAAAAGAAAGGAAATTTATTGAATTAAAATGTAAAGCAAAAATTGGTGAAGTATTATTCTAGGATCTGTTACGAAACTAATTGTAACAAAATTATAGTTATTAGAACAGGTTACCTACATTCATTAGATTGAACAGAAAATATTGTGGAAAGACTTACGCATTCAGACATTTCGTGAGTGTCGGAATTTCGGTGATGATAATTCAAAATAAGGATGGTGCTGACAACGCTGCTGGCCACCATGAACATGATGCAGTTGAAGTACGTACCTACGGAAACATTGTGCAGTTCAACAACTTGTTCCAACTAAAATTAAACACATGACGCTTGAACGGCAATGACTAAAGTAGATTAATTTCATGCGCGATAGTAAAGTCCAACACAGATGCGTGGAGAATTGTCTGAAGCCGGCAATTATGTCCGGTGATGGTCCGGCAAAACATTTTGATCAGAAATACATTTAATTGAAATTTGTAATGTCAGATTATTTGCAGTACGAAAGCAATTTGTTAATTAACGTTTCTGAAATTTCAACATTCTCCTTTACTCGAATCTCTGTTACTTATACGGAATATTTTCTCCTGAAAACAAATATATTAGAATTTTATTCCAAATAAAGACAATTTTATGTTAAACGGGAAAAATAATGGTTTAAATCGCGATTATCTTTTTGCACCAACTTGATATAAGAATTTCAAGTCTACCGCACGATCCATCTAATTGTTCGCATTTCCAAATAACGTGTTGGACCGTGAGTACAATCTCTGGCAAAAAGTATTCGAACATCTTTTAAAACGCAATAACTTTCTTAAAATTGGATTAAATAACTTAAAAAATTTTTTTAGTTAGTTTTTATAGTTACCGATTGTCAACAACTATAAAAACGAGCCGCTGAACTCGAGGAATCGTATCTTCTCGTCCCAAATTGTCCATTTTTGTGTACAAACTGAGCGTCAATTAGGAAGAATTTACTGTAATCTTTCAAAATTTCGATATTACTTCGAATGACAAAAAAGAAATGAAAAGCGCTCGCATTTTAACTCTTGTATCTGAACCTGGAACGAAAATTTATAAAACGCGGTTTAAAAATTCAAGTCATTTAGTCCAGCTTTAAAAAAGTTACTGCGATATAAAAGGTGTTCCAATACTTTTCGCCGGGAATAGATCGCGGAGAGTACACCGCGGAGGAGCTCCAGTGGGAAGAGTAGCGCGACAGTAAATTTCGCTAAAACAAAAAAAGAAAAAAAAGAGAACGACGGCGTAATATATTTTCGGAATTACGAAAACTTCAAGAGGTTGATATGAAAGGCACGTACGCGCGTGACGACGAAACGCGCGGTTCATTAACACGGGGAAGCCGGGCCGGGTAATATTTGCTAAACGCGTGAGTTCACGGTCCCATTGTTTGCGGTCGAGAACGAAATACCGCGTGGAAGCGCGTTCTTTTCATCGAGGACCGACGCGACGGCGTGCCGCGGCCGCGGAAACAAATGCCGTCTGAAGGGCTCGGGGATCGACTTTTCCATGCCGAAATGAAGGTGCCCGGGCTACCGGATTAATAACGGATTAATAAAGTTGCTCGAAAATCGTATCCAGGCATAAAGGAAGTAGTTTGCATTGAATGAAACACGTTTTGAATGCGATTGCTCGGCCTATCGATCGGACGATTTCAAAACGTTTGCCCCCGGACGCGGCTGCGGCCGCCCGTATTCAAGACGTCAATGAATGTTTGCTCTGGAAGCCAATGGTCTGACCCGCACAATCCGCTACTACTGACAAGCGAGCGTGCCACTGTCAGCGACTGAACCGGTCCGACTGCAATGGAAGATAGTCGGACAGGGATAAGGGGGTCCTATGTACAATAAGCCCCGCCGGTGGCGAGCTATACGGGTCGGGCATAGGTGCATCTAGATCCAAGATCTGTGCATAAGCCCTCCGCAAGGAGGGATCCCGCGCGGAGAGCTTCGGAGAATAACTGTGCCGAAGGATTTCCTGTTGCTACGGCGCACACCGGTACCAATCAAGATTCAGCCGGATCAAATAGCCCTAAACGAACTGTGTTATAAATACCAAATAACTACCTTCGGGTAAGTGTGCTAATTACTGTGCTCCCCCAGATCACTGTATCCCCGCAATAATTTCACTTGTGTTTGAAAATAGTATTATTAAATTACAGATATTGAATTTTTCCAATCAAATTTGATTTGTAATTTTCATAATCGAATTGGAACCTATAAAATGCAGAAACTAATTTTTTTAATTCCTGACAAAATGGTTTGATGTGTTTATACCTTGATCTTGTTAAAAAAGGAACACGATGAAAATAAAGGTGGAGAAAAATACCAAAATGATGCTTGCTAAAGCAAAAACATAAACTATTATATTAATAAAAATCGAGAACGAAAAAATGTTCAATATGTGTACAAGTTGCGAATTTCTAATTGATCTTATCTCTAATGATGATCGTGGAATGACGCCAGTATACAATATAACGTTAACAATGATAAGTGACAATTATAATAATAATAGCAATAATAGTGATACTAATAACAATACGAATTTAGAACTGAAGTAATGTGATATAGTATGTAACATTTATCAATTTGTTTATTTCTTTCGTCCGAACCTTTTGTCCATCACTTCGACTCGAATCGGCTCATAAATCATGAGCCAGTGTACTTCGCCTCTCCGCGGTGATACTAAATATTGAAATGTTTAACGGGGAAAATGAATATCGAGTCGCGAGCGACGCGGCGAAATATATTGCGCGAGTTCGCGAGGATTCGTCACTGTCGCCGCTCTAAGAACATGTTTTTCGTATTCATTTCGAAGGTATTTTTCATCACGCACCCTCCGCGAAACGCGAATCGAATGCGAGACTCCCGCCAGCACCCCGCGTAAATATACTACACGTCACGATTTCCATTTTACTCGTCGGATTAACCAAAACATTTGCACGGTGCTCTTTTTACTTTGTAATACCTCCCGCCGAATATTTTTCCACGGAAAAATGGACACGGAACGTTCCGGATACGAAATAATTAATTACGACAATGATTGGGCAGCTGATTGGCCGATAAATCGGTGGTTTAGCGAGATTTTCGTTTCGCGGCCGAAAGTTGCGGAATTTCGTCGAACCGTATTGAATTTCCATTAATACGGAGGGTCTTTGTCGGGTAGAGGAAAGTTGGGCGGTGTAACTTTTAAAGTTAATTAGGGAAGCTGATCTTTCATTTTGTAAGTACGTTAAACAGTGGTCTGATCGCGCTTTCAGCACTAAAAGCGACAGCAGTACGTGCTATTACGAGCATTTTTATTCATTCGTTTCGTAGAAAAATCGTTCATGATAAAATATAATAGCTTCCGAACACGCAATGCGTACATTAAACCATTGCGAATAAAACTGGTATCGTTGTGGTTTGTTATTGGAAATGCAATACACTGTAACAATGATTGAATATCAGCAATTATTGTTTTTGAAACTTCATTTCGCTTACCCGTAATCGCACAAATGAATCGTGCACTGAATTAAATTGAAAACTGGGGTAATACGTACATATTGGAAGTATTGGAAATTGTGAAGAATCTATGTATTATGTAACAATATTGAAATAAATTGTTTTAGATTGAACCAACAGTTTAAAATGACAGACTATCATAAATATATTCTTAGAGTTCACCAATAAATAATGCAGTACTGTCAATATAACATTATGTTCTTTTTCAATATATGCAGTGATATAATTATTATTTTATGTTATATCTTATCATTCTGCAGTTTAGTATTCATTTTATATTAAATTGAAATTTTTTGTTTGTAACAGAGTTACCATTATTGGTAATACTAAAAAATGATTCCATCACAGAAATTAAAAATTATAATATATAATGTTTATATATCGAAGTAAGCTAAGAAATAGTAAAAGAAAAACGTAAGAAGAAAATCGGAACGACTACAATCTTTAATTACATCTTTGTATTGTATAGTTTAACTGTGTCTAAATATTTGAATACTAATGAACGATAAAGAAATCAATTTTACCAGATATTTTATGCTATCCACGTTGAACCCTAACCAGCCTTTTTCCTACAATTAGTATACATTAGAAAAAGGTGATGCAACAGTTGTTGCAAAAATAGAGCAAAAGTTTGCAATGTAATAGTCTCTTTTATTTCTAAAAAAAATAATACAGATGAAAACAATTTACGGGCAGCATTAGATTGCTTGCAAAGACAGTATAACTTTTTTCTCAATTATTCTTTTCTAATGTTTACTATTTTTAAGAATATGTATGGCTAATGTCAACGTGGACACTCTGCATATTTAGTATGTAATATGAAATGTGATTTGATGAACAAAAATACACGATATCTACAACTGTGTTTCGTACAACAATGGAATTAAAAATGTACATATATTAAACTGCATGTTCATAATGACTTAACAACGGACCGCGAGTACTGCGATTTGCTCCGCAAATTCGCAATGATACCTTGGAAAAACGTATCTCTCAATCTGAATTGAAACGAACACGCTAGACGCGAATGGTCCAAGAAATTTCAAGAGTTACGGCGGGAGAGATTAAGCTATAATGTGTTCTTCTGCTTCGACGATCAATTCCGCTATTAAAATTGCTCCATTCGAAATTAAATGAAATTTTACATATTCATCAGCCAGTAATCTGATCCAGCGAAATGTTCGGCTATCGACATACCGCTGTAACATATTCGCCAGAGAAGATGAACGTAAAATTGTGTACGAGGAAGTACATTTCCCGAACAATATCACGTAGCGTTCGGATAATGGACAAGGAATGGGGGATAATCGAGGGGCTCGCTGAATTATTTAATTCCATCGCGGGCTTCGGTCTGAATCCCTGATGCAATTGCGAATCCGAGCACACTCGGTCGACAGTTTCGTTCTCGGACAGTGTCCAGCCGGCTCCGTTATGTTTAGCACAGCAGACGACATTAAGAAACATGGTAACTATAATCGGGTAAACTATAAATTGCATCAGTGTTGGGCATCAAACGATTACAATTTTTGACTAAATGATTGATGAAAACGATTTAAGTCGATTTTTCGTCGAAAAGTCGACGATTGCATTAATCAAGTGATGAAATTAATCGTCGATTGAAGGAGACAATTAATAATCGTTGACCTTTTAATGAAATTTCAATGATATTTTGACGTGATATTTTGTTTCTGTCATGTTTATTACTTTATTATATTTTTAAAAATTCCTACCAGGTTTTCTTGTTTTTTAAAAAGTACATTTTATTTAAAAGCTTTTTCGATAGTGATTATTGTAGTTTTTAAGCGATCAGTTTAACTGCAATTGTAAACAATAAATAAACGTGTTCGCTACTCGGTTTTCGTTTTATTTCAACTCTTGGTATACGCACAACCGTGAACCCATATGCTTCAGTATCTGTGTATCAAAGAGTACACGAATTAACACGCGTGTGTAATTGCACACGTGCGTCACCAATGCACGTTGAAAACCATCACCGCGAATTTTTCCTCGGGACTGCTCTCGGCGGATCGATCGAACTTTTACAAGCACGTAAAATGGAGCACGTATTTAAAAAATAATTTTCCAAGATGAAAGCTGATCTTATATTCATTACAGAAGCTTTGTAAGAAATTACCGTGCTCGAAGCGATGAAAAATGAATGACTATTATTAGGAAGTCCCTTCTTACGTTCTAAATTATTCCGCGCGGCCGAAGGGGGGAGTCGCGAAATGAAACAGATTCGCTAAATTTTCGAGAGCGGGGACGGTTTTTGTCCTTGGGAGAAAATTAGAATCCTTTTTTTCCGCTGGAGACTGCTCTTGTTACGAGCCCCTCAATTCTTAATACGCCCTCGAACGATAAAACGAGTGGAAGCGCCGGACGATTTTGACAATTTCACGATAATCTTATCCGTTGTCCGAGACACGGGTCCAGTGTTTGACGTCTCCGGTGAATTATAGATGAACGGAGGACCGGGCCTGACCTCTGTCTTTTCATCTTCGTTACCTGCCATTGTTCGGCCGGCTAACCTCCCGGCGGCGAGACCGACTTTATTTTCACGCAGGGCCACTACCAGGGTATCGTGGATAATAAAACGAAGTAATAAAAAAGAAGAGGGGGACTGGAAATTTACGGACTCACCCAGTAGAGGCACGGCGTCCGATGTCGCTGGCATTGTCTCGGCCACCATATTCAGGAACACAGTGAGGGACAAGAGAATGGTGACCCCTGCAAAAGAGGATTAATGATCCAACAATTATAGCGTGCCCGGGGACCTGTGAAACCAGCCAAATTCACTTAAATTATGTTTGCGGAGCCACCGGCTCATCTCCCTCAGATCAATTCAGAATGTAAGAACCTTCTCCGCATGCATAGGTGGGATTTCCTATAGGATACTGGAGCTGGTTACTCTGGGGTCATCAATTGCTGTGCCTTTGGTTCGTTCTCGAGCATAATTAACTTCATGTTTATCGAATAAGACGTGCCGAATGTTTTTATTCAAAAATAAACCGATTGAAAGGATAAAGAAATTTAATACGCCTGATTCGATAAATATAAAGTTAATTATGTCCGGAAACAATCCAAAGGCACAACAATTGGCTACGCCGTAACCGTCTCCACTAACCCAAACGTCCAACGTAAACGGCTTAACGTACGAGTTCACCGTTTACGATTAGACGCAACGTCGGCACGCAGATGATAGTTTCTATCAGCGTCAGACGCGTGTGACCAGACGCATGCTTCGCCCATGATTTGCGTACGATGCATATTCAGTGTATTACCGTCTATCAGATAGAACAGCGTGTTCACAAAAGATGAAATAATTTTCTGAAATCGATCGAAATTTACTTGCACTTGCGTCACTGTTAACGCTAGGTTTACGGAATCCGTCGAAATGGCGGATCACTCGTTTTTTAATTTGCGATTATCCAACTTGTACAGACGCATTTTTTAGTTTATTCAATATATGTGTTACTTGCGGCAAATATTGCATAAAAATTAATTAATTATTTATTATCGGTAAAAATCAGAATAAATGTCCAATTGTTACTTTTACAAACTAATATAAAACAGCTGCTTTTGGTGCTCCGTTAATCTAGTGTTAAAAGAAGAGGATGACGAAGAAATTGTGTTGAGAATGTTGTGCGAAAGCCAAAGGAAAGACTATTAAAGATGTATGCAAAAGGCGAGATGAAGAAAGTTATTGTAGCATTTGAATAAGAAAACATTCACTGAACGATGAGGTTGAGTTTTTTTTAGATTGAATAAAGGACAAGTAAATATTATCTTAATTCTGATTGCCAATAAATCATTGCACAGTTTTTTAAGTAAACACTGAAATTAACCACAATGCATTCGCGTCTGACGCACACGTCGGACGCGTGTAGGAAATTCCGCCCAAAGTTTCTTCGCGCACTCCGATATCGAGGAACTAATGAAATTTTCTTGAAATTTTACGACGTCCGAACACGAATTCTGCAATCAGACTGCTCCTTAGTAGCAGAACCGCAGCGGAGAAACCATTAAGAGGATTATGACCCTTGATTAGGAAACTTCGATGCCAAATTGAAAACGTTCTTGCTAATTCGTGTCTTTTATGTTGGATTTGGAACATTTTGTTTGGTCGAATTAATTGTTTAACGACAAATTGAAAGACGGTATCATTTTTGTGAAAATGTTTCGTTTTCTATATTTATTTTCTGCATTCTCCTCGACGAGACAGTTTTATCTCTGTACACGAATGCACGCGGTGATTCTTTATTCAATTCAACTTCTATGCCACGCTATTTATGCAGACAATAGCTATATTACATAAAAATCCGCAGTCCAGTCACAGTGACGATTTCTTCAAATTTTATTGAAAAATTACAACAACTGATGTTTTAATTATGTGAGTCAGATTATTGAAAATAGTGTCAGCAGTGCCGTAAATTTTTTCTATCCTTATGGATCCGAAGACTTAGCACGGCTAATGAAGCTGAGAATTTTATTGTATTAATTAAAAACAAGCAAAAAAACTTTAAGTTATCGATAATTTATTCGTGAACTTTTCCTCAAAATAATTTTCGATGACGTGCATTCGTAAGAACAGCAAACACAGATAGATACGCGTTCTAAATCTTGGAATGTAATAACGCGTTGGCAACGTCAAGAAATTCTCGGAAAACTGATCGATAAATTCCGGTTGTTCGGTGATACATGAATGCCTGTGATCGAGATCAACGCGACTGTAATCTCCCGTGCATTCGATACGTTACGAGAACTCGACTGAATCTAATCACGTGAGCTGTTGTAGCGTGCTTCGAAGCCTGCAAGGAATTGGAATTATGCAGACCGGCGAGTTCAACTTGCTCAGAGATAGCATTCATTGGCATTCTGGTCGATCGATATCAGTCACGAAAAAATCATGACACGATATCCACTCAGGAAGTTGCGTAAAGCACTATAATGATTTTTTGTGGTCAATCGATTCGATGTTATTAGAAGTGTATATCTGTCCTTCTGTTCAATATGCTAGTCTTGCTGAAATAGTCCTTATATAGTACCTATCAAGATAAGTACTTAAAAAAGATAAGTACTTCAAGATTTCTTTTCGAGAAACGAGACTTCTAATTAAATACGATTAATGATTTACCTATGTTGTGTATCGGATACAGTCAATTTCTATATCTCTATGATTGTGTTGTAAGTTGATATATTGTTTATAGTTTGAGATCGTGAATAAAACACGATTGATCAAATTAGGATGTAAAATGAAAGAGAGTAGGCTATTTTATATTATATATAAGTATTATATGTAATATTACAAATATTTCATTAATGTTAATCCCAGTACATATCAAAATAAGTAATATAATTAAGTAGGTAAATTAAATTGCGAATAAATTGAACCGTATTTACATTTTATACATTTTTATTTAACATAACAGATATTGTGAATCTTAAAACATGCGACGAGACTTTTAGGCAAGCAAATAATATTTGTCTATGATTGTTCGTAATGTATAACGAATATACGGAAATGTTTGTGTATAATAAATAAACGTGACCGTTCTATAAAGACAAATAAAATAGTCTTGTCTATCTCGTGATAAACATTTTCAAATAACTATTTGTTTGTCCCAGTGGAAGGATCAGTTTACAGCTTGTTGTCGAGTGTGATGTATCTCTGTTTGAATAATTCAAATTGCCTTTCGACATTTTTACATAGTAAAATGTAACCTGCAGGGGCGTTAATATGCAAATATACTTGGAAAGTGTAAGATAGTTAGTGAACTCACCTAATGAAAGTTTCTCGCCAGAATCCGGTGGCAAGGTGAATCCTAGAACGGCCATGCTGGCGATTAGAACGCACGGCACGATCAGGTTGAAGAAATAGTAAAGCGTTCGCCTTCTGATGATAACAACGAACGTAATATCTATGTATGGCTCCGGGCAACAATTGTAGTAAATTTCGTTCCTTTTACCAGGAACCCCTGTAACAAATTTTATCGAATTATATCAACTTGTTTTCAAATTCGCCCAGACCGTAACGTCCATAATAATCAGTAGACCGTAGATTTTATGCATTTATGACAAAAACAAATGCGAAACAACTTCCAATAGTTTCGCAAGTTGTTTTTGTAAGTATTTATCTAAAATAATAATTTTCGACTGAATTCCATTTAGTCGAATTTTCCATTTTTTATTCGAATAATAATTGCTAATAAGTGAATCGTTCAGCGTCTTTTTTACATAATTTTCTAAGCATACACAGAAAATCCGTTTCATCAATTCAACCGTTCTTCATTATGAAGATTGTTTTCCTGTATAATGATAATTTTATTCAAATAGAAGAAATTCTTATAGTTTCGTTGTACTTATTTTAACACAGATTAAAATAAATCAAAGAAACAATTTATTATTCTTTAATTTCGATTTCTGACGACAAGTTGTATTTAAGGAGCCCGTAACAGAAGGTCGCCGAAATTAATCAAATATTTCTTTTCAATTCTACTTTGCAAATCATTTGCTACCTCTCTCTCTCTCTCTCTCTCTCTCTCTCTGAGATTCCGTGTCGCGAACCGACAGCGAGGTAAATGGAATAATTAAACGGGGACGAAGATAAAGTGGAGAATATTCGAAGCTGGCAGTTTCGCTCGCGTTGGAAAAATGCTCGCGGAAATAAAAAGACGGGGCTCCGATAGCGATGACTCAACTATTTTATACGGGTGCGCACCATGCACTTGAATTATCTCAAGCAACATGCCGGAAGAGAGTCCGCGGCTTTATTTTCAAGTGTTTCTTCAGTTACAGCCACATTTTACCGCGGCTGAAGTCACTTAAGATACATTTCTGCCAAGGGCCTCATGAGCCCCGTATATACATACACCGCCGCACACACACCGACACCTCGCGCGTATAGAACCCCGCAAATAAAAGCTATGCGCCCGCGGAGAGGGACACACTTCCATTTTACAATTTTCCTAAAACTGTCCGGGCTCGGTCGGCACACTCGCAGAATTGATATTTACAAACTATTCTACGAAAACCTGACGCAATACCCTTTAGTTCGCAGTCGTTTTATTCGATGGTACGCGCGAGACCAGTTTATTAGATTGTCCCGCAATGTTTGCGCCGTTTGCGGTTCTGCTGTTCACACGAATATTTCAGATTCTTGGGCGAAATGCACGTGAGGGATATGCAGCTGTACGAGTCGCAAGAAAAGAACAAGTGCGAGTAAACGGGCTCAGAAGTAGACAGTTTCTTGACAGCGGCAAGAAGCAGCTGAACTCTGCGACTAGGAAACTAATATCAACAGAGAACATACAATGCGTCGCATAGTCCAAATATTTTCAGCTTTTGTGCGTAGGAGTTCATATAACAATGAAGGAATTATTCACATTCTACCGAGAAACGATATTTTTCTAAAAGAGGACAAATTTTATTCAGTAAAAAAGAAAAGAAAAGCAGAAGAAAACTAACTCATCCTTATTTTATAACTATAGAACGAACAGAATAGAATATTATTGCACAAAAATTTAACGCAAAAAGGAATAAAATGAAATTATAACGATAATTTAACGATACGTGGGTTTACTCTGTAACATTTATTAATAATAGAAAACATTCTATTAATAATAGATTTACGGAGCACTGAAAGCAGCTATTTTATGTTAGTCACTTTGTCCTGTTCTGTAAACCAAGTGTTAATATGTCTAAGATCAACTAGAGATGAAAGAGTAGTCATTCTAATAAACACGAATTCTACAGATTAGATTACAGTAACTAAATTACATTGATTCTGTCAGATAGTTGAAAGCGATAGTTCTGCAATTAACGTGTTTTACGTATCATAACTTTAATGTACATATTTATACATACAGTGGCGCACAAACATGTTTCGTACACCTTTTAGAACGCAATAATTTTTTGAATGCTGAACTAAATGACTTTAATTTTTTTAGATCACAGAGAGACTAGTCTAATAGACGATGGCTAAAGAGTGTCATCTTTTTTTAATTTTGCTAATAGTTAGAATGAAAAGAAAAAGTTAGAAACCCTCATTGTTTAACCTTTTTATCTGAGCCTATAACGAAAATTTAAAATCCGCGATAATAAATAGACAATGTAACACAATGATGGTCGATGTCAATGAACAAAATTCGCCATCACAGTGACTATTAAACCCGACCAGAAAGTAAAGCTAATGGCAAACAATATAAACTTGAGAATTTCATTAACGTACAGTAGAGCGTAATTGAGGCCGATGGATAAATTCTTATGTCATAATGAAGAAGATCTAAGAAGATTTTCACAGTGAAAAAGCATAGTGTAAAAATGGTTCGATTCGTCCTCGTACTTAATCCATAGCAATTTTTCAACCGAAGTAATTTTTCAGAACGATCTGAGCTGGCTAAATTGTATCTGTGTGGTATCCGTGTACAATACTCGATAAATCTCTTCTTGCGAAAGCAATAAAAGTGCCTTTAACAGAAATTCAAAAGAAAGATTACGGAAGTCTATGAATCGACGGCTGTAGGCTTGCTTTCAGGTTGGTGGTAGCTATTTGGAGCAATTCCCACGAAGATAAGCAGCTGTACGCTGCTGAAGTACAAAAATAACTACATAACTCGATAAGATGGTTAAATAGGGCACTCGTCTGTGTGAATCATCTTTATTGTTTTTGTGTGCTCGTCTATGCAGAAGCAGGTGATGCATCTTGTGCAGAAGCACCTTGGACGTTAACTTCATTTTACGTTAACTTCAGTTTCATAGAGTTGTGTGGCGAACTTACGGTGTCAGTGTAAGTAACTATGAAATTTGATGCGTTCTTAGACATTTTTAATGCGATCGATACAACAGTTTTACTTTCCAACAATATATCTGGTTTCTAGAAATGACAAATGCAAGATTCGTTTAAGTTTAATAACAACTACGTTTCCAAACTTAACTTAAAAATGGTTTAACGTGATCTTTAGAGCAATATGAAGTTAATGATAAATATTTCTTGAAAGAAGAACCATTAATACAGCTTTTTAATAAGTAATAATGGTTAATCACAGTAGATTTAGAAGCTTTCAGTAAAGGAAACAATATTTCGTACGATCTATTTATTTATTAGTGTTGTTAATCGTGACATTTCAATGAAAATTACCTCGTCTAAACTTGTTCAAAGTTATCCAGAGAAACAAAATCAAGAATTGAATTTACGTTTTTAAACAATTATAAAAGTCTTAACAAATCATATTTACTTAAATCAAAATATTATTTACATGGATACCGTATTTATCACTAGACTAATTGAACTATTCTACTTTAATTGCTATTTTAATTACTGATAGCAGTATTTTGATTACTGCGCGTCTTTGAATATATGTATATCTCTGTGCGAACTCATTTCGGTACGAGTTGACTTGTCAACTCGCAGAAACTGCTGGTCGATTGTCAAATTTGAATAATCGAAACAACAGTTACGATGTTTTGAGAAGTAAATTTGCTTCGATCGCCGTCACTCGCCTGCATCGACTAGTCGGCGCTAGTTGTAGAATTAACTGTTACGCAAACGCTTCGTTGTTATCGCGGCGACCATTCGCGTCGAAGTAGCGAAATGGTAAATCACATGTGGAACGACTACTCTTAGGTTTGCCAAACTCATATTCCATTTGGAAGTGTAAACTAAACGTCGCCCTCTGTTGACAATTTCGTGGGAAATAATGAACAGCCGGCGAATTTGCAGTTCGCGGAAAAGTAACCAAGTAAATCCACATTCGCATTCGAGCAGCTGACGACGACTCAGGGCAAACATTGCCCGATATCTCGCAATATGGAAGTAAATAATTCCGTGTGGAACTGCGCTAATGGTGGATCATTAAACAGTTGTTCATCATCCTACACCGATCCGAACGCGCTTCGGGAACGTGCACGACAAACTTTTTAATAATTGCGGAATAGGATCAATATTGAGAAAACGTAAATCTCTTCTGCTGGTGTAAATTTAATAAACCGACACGTATTTCTTTTTTGCCATCGAGAAGACACAATATCAAAGGGATATTGTGGATGTTCCTACAAATTCGTACTTTCACATGCTAATTAATGTCGAAAATAAGAATCTTATTAATAGACTGCGAACCTTTATGCCAGAAAATTGACTAAATCATTGATATGGAGCAAAAGTTAAATGAATAATTTATAATTTTCTTGAACAATGTTCCGCAGGAATATAGAAACTAACAGTAAGTAATATCGAATATATGTACTCGTAACACACGTGTATTTGCTAAATAAATTATCTAGTGTAAAGCCTCTGAATCATTTGTATAAGTCAGAAATAAAAGGTCTTTGAACAATAACTACCGATAGTTATTCGTAAATAAAACATGTTTGAATTGAAAACATTTAACCAATTTTTATTCTAACTTTTTGTGTACGATCGTCTATAATTACATATGAAATATAATATCAGTGAAATGACCATCCAAACTCTTTTCGAACTCAGATTTCCTCGTCAACTAAAACATTACTCGTTGCAGTAAAAAAAATAAAACTGCCGTTAACCTTGTTAATTTATACGTTTATTTCTTTTTTGCATTTTAAAAATCTGCACACGCAATAAACGCACAAAGATCCGTAGTCTGAAGATCGCAAGCGGCATGAATATTTTTCGCGTAGAACAAAATATTGTTCACCGTCGTCGCGTCTTCACGTATAAAAGAAAAATATTGTGGCACGATGGTGTATCTGGTGTCGTTACTCATTGACGTTCGCTGGCTGGTCCGCCGAAATAATGGTTGATAACCAAGCCGTCTGCTCGAACGCGAAGATAAAAACAAAAAGGGCGCCGGCGGTAAGCGAAAATGAAATTTTCAGTGGCGACGAGGAACGCCGTGGCAACGTGGTCGTTCGCATACATATTTATCGGCGCTGAAAATTCCGGAATACTTTCTTGAAAATGGAATGTGCTAATTATACGATTTCAAGTGTTGAAACGCGCGTAATTAACTTCGCAAATAAGTGAACCGCCGTGCCGGGCGGGCCATATTCGGTTACGATTAGCAAGTGGCGTGTCGAAAGTGCTCGCCGCGTCGATGGGATCGGTGAAAACACCTTTCCATTTGTAAAATTCATCCGACAGGCAAGTTAGTTGGTTAATTGGTTCAGCATTTAGAAAGCAAACGATCGCCGTTATTACGTGCGTGAAACGGGTCCGCCGTGATTGAAATAATTAGAGCGATTTCATGTCGGGACACGAAGTTCTAATTAATTTTCACTCGCGAAGTGGAAAACGTTACCACCATGTGTAGCCGGGGATGAAAATCTGGATTGGATGGAGCCCGGTAGTAAGATGCAGCTGCTGTCGCGCGACGAAACGATTGATCGCGAGTCCTTTGTGCCCCGGGAACACGCGGGCCGATTTTAGAATTGCTAATCGCCGTGGAATTGCTTTCAACGCCGAGGAAACTACTCGGCTGTGTCAGGAAACGATCCTCGATAGGGCTTGTAAAAACTCACCTAACAGATCCCACTCGCCGTTAGTGATGAAACTGCTGATGTCACCTCCGGACTCATCTTGCAGCTGCAGGTCCAACTGTTGACAATTTATTGCGATCGATTAGAACCGGAACTATTTCGTCTCTAGTTCTTCTTTTAACTATTTGCACTCGGATGTTACTTCTTTGAGGACGTAACATGACTGCTGCTAATTATGATAGAAATTGTTGAGATCGATACAATTTTATGCAATATTCTATTTAATTGGAACAATCGCTTTCAACGTTATGTCAATTACGTTATGTTTCGAAACTTACTATGTAATACATTCGAATAGCTGTAGGTGATCTGCGAAAATTCTCCGAGTACAAAGGGTTAATGGAAGCTCACTAGAGTCTCTAAATGAGTATTTAGTATGAGTATGCAAGTAGTATGCAAATTTCTAAAGTATCTTGGATATTATTTGAAAATTCTTATCAGCTGACTACAATACTTAAAATATTTTATTAATTCTTTGAACGAAACAGTTCATTTTAGTAATATCGTTACATGTACGTGGGTATTATACGGCTTGTTGTTTTTAAAGAAATATTGTTTAAGAAAATTGTAATTTGCAGATGTACCACATATTAATACATCATGTATTAATATAAAGAAAGTTAGAAGAAAGACAAAAACTTTTGCATGCACCCAATAATTATGACAGACTGAAAATAATATAGTAGCACACTTAAATCCTTTTAACCAATCAGCTGTTTCAAGTTTCTAGTCGATGTTACCATAAATGCATGAAACCTAGTTATTAAATATTAATCCACCTACGCGAAAATACTTGTGTATGATGTATGAGCCGGAATTAGAATATTCAAGCGTGACTTGGTTAATCGAGATATCCTAATGCGTTGAACAGTAAAAATGAAACCGTTCATTTTTAATTTAGTTGCCATTTTTCGAATAAAACTCGTCAATCAAACCGAGCACATATAGAAAAATGTTGTTCGTGTCACTGCATTTCGGTATCCGATTTTTCTGAATTTAATTGCTCTTTGATCGAGTTTCGTACGAAGTGCGCCGTATAATTGGTCGCATTAATGGATGGACACAAAAGGATGCAAAAGTAGGAGAAATGATCAGAAAGGGAGCACGAATTTGCGTTTAGTCCGACATTTACTGAATCGAGTGCAACTGGCGGAACTGTTCCGTATCTCACTTTTCCCGTTTCACTCTTTTCACCTTTCCACTGCCTTTCGTACCTACTATACTTCATTCCGCTTATTGTTCTTCTTATGAGACCATTAAACATCCTCAAATTGAAATTACACGCAGTCTACATTTTCACGTTGACAATTTTAATGATTAAAAAACATTCACCAGCGACGAATGGGTGCAGGTCAGGTTACTTTCGACGCTTCACGCAGATATCGAAATAAAATTTTTGTATCTATACGTTAATTAATTTTTCAATAATTTTGACGAAAGCGTCGTTAGCTTACAATATGTTATGTGATCAGTTACATATCGTTATAGTTACATGGATCCTCTCATACGTGTAGATCAAAGACCAGTAATGTTTGAAGACGTTAAATCAATAATATTCATTACATTTTATTACCAATTATTGTTCCTAATAATTGAACCGTAAATATGTGTACTTTATCTAAATTGTAAATAGGTATAGTATCATGATCCACATGAGTCGATAAACTAAAATAGAATTTCGTTTCGTGTGTTCGCAATTTCAGTAAAATCGTAAAATAGTTCTTAATGTTTAGTAGCCTTATTTGGTATTTGATATCAAATTTAAAAACAAAACTATGTTCCTCCCTTAAGCATGCTAGGATTAGTCACTCGATCTTATAATGTTTTTCTATTAGCTACTAAACTTTTACAATTGCTATTTCGTAAGGTGGCCCTAACATTTTCGGATGTAGCTTATATTTATGAAAATTTCAAGTAATTTCGCGATACATGTGTTCATATCATGGAAGTAAAAATTTCACAATTAGACCTAAATAACTTTCGACCGTATGCGAATCGATGAGAAAGAAATTGGTCGAAGTATCTTACCACGAATATGGCCGTCCATTATATTAACCAACCGAAACGACGAGCCAGAAACCGCATTACCGTGAATTCTCTGCAGGCCACGGTGCCGCCTATATATTGTCCCCGAAATACACCTTCCGCGATTCGTGAATTTTTCGGAATCCTCTCGGAATAATGTTTTCGAGAAACATTATTACCACAGTTTCGTTTGAGCGAGCTAAAAGGTTGGCAGAGCTCGGTCGCGCTTATGGAACTATGTAATGCGAAACCGTGAGCTCCGCGAACTCGAAGGAAGTACATATTATTATCTACAGTTAACAGAACCACTAAAACATTCCGCTCATGCCAATGTCATTTACATTAATCTGATCTTTTTTATATACGTAGGAAATTAATGCTTCAGGAGATTAACTTATAAATATTTCAGTCCATATCGTGAAGTTATTATGAAAATATTATGTTGAGTCGTTCGAAAAGTTATTTCGTTCTCTCACGATAAAACGAGAGACGATTTTTTAATGTTCAGAGTGAAAACACAGAACTTTTTAACCTTTTTACTGGTAGCTGTGAAACCATATGCTCGTAGGAATCCTATTTTTATTGGCAAAATACTTCAGCAAGCGCTTTTCTAACACTCTTATTGAACGATTAAAAAAAGTATTAATATATAAAGTAATTTAATTAGCATCTGTATTAATTATGCTAGCACCCTAAATAGATATCTGTATTCTTTATGCATCGAATCGCGATTTACCGAACTTAAACGACGAGTGTGCACGATCAATTTATTCATCTGTTTATTTTAACTTCCAACCGAAACACCGAATACGTTCCATTGACAATTTTATGTAGTGCACTGCGCGCTTTATAAATAATATAGAATAGAGCGAGGGAACCAGAACACATTGGAATGCGTTAAATATAGAAAAGGTTAAATGCAGCGGTAAACGGTGTGGTATTGAAAAACGAATTAAAACTGTTTGGAGGAGCAATCTTAACTTACGACACACATAAACGTAATCATCCGATTAAGATCCTACGGTCCATCCGGAAACCAGAGGCATGTAATTTTAATTGGACGTCTATTTAAATTGGCTGTCCTTTCGGGAGCAGTACGTGCCAAATTAAAAGTAAACCGAGCTAAGGTACAGTGAATACGTGAAAATGTGGTCTCGCCGTGTCTTTACGAATTCTTAAACTGGCCGCAGATGGAAATTCCAGGATCTAATCGATGTTGACCCTGTCCAGCTTGGAATCTACACGGAAGACTACCCAGCATCCACGAAACAGCGAAGTGTCATTAACAGAAAATCCGTTTAACTTCTGCACGAGTTTATCGTACTCGCTAGGACTTTCATTTAGAGTTTAATGTTTCATTAAATTAGTCCCCGAGTCCAGTCTGACGGCGCGGAACTATAAGATACACCAAGCTTCTATTGTTTGTATTTCGTAGATATCTCCCAGTGTGTTAGATATTTCCTGCGGAATCATGACTTTCTGCTGCAATTGCAAGGGAACAAGGGCTGAGTAAAACTATCCTACTTTCTTTAATAATTTTAATAAGCGGAGAATGCTTAACACGTTCCGTGCCGAGCTTTTTTTACTCGAATCTTCATACTTTGATATTTTACTAAAACTTGATGTATTACGTGCAATTATTAATTCTCGTACACATAACAACGCAACAAAAACTTATCAACGCCCATTCTTGCGGTGGAAATTGATTCTTCGGTTCTAAATTTCTTGTAAACAATTTGTTCAGTTCACTAAGTAAACATTCAAGCGTGTACCATCGATGGTACACGTGGCACGGAACGTGTTAAATTCTGAAAATTTGTTAATCTTTCTATTGTTTCAAACTCCGCTTACTCATCTTTTATCATAAATGCATAAGATTTATAATATAGAAAATTAAACAGCTTCCAGATTAGTAAAATAATTATAATTGTTACTAGGAAGTCATTGCTAAAATTTCTTCCAAATTTATTCAATATTTTTAATAATTCCGACTTGACAGAAAATTTGTTAACCGTTAATTGGTATACAGGTGAAAAATATTCGATGCAATTTTATCGGCCGTCGTTAACATTGAAGGGGTGAAAACAGCCCTCGAAGGTAGGTATCGGAAACACGTTTCTTGAAATATTTCGATAATTATTGGTTGTAAAAATGAAATTTTGTTTTTAAGTCGTGTGTTTTTAAATGTGTAATGCAGTCGCATAAACAAATTTCGAACAAAGTAATTATTAAATAATATATTAGAAATTTGATCTTTTAAAATTTCTCTTATTTATTGTTAATAAATTTAAATGTATACTTGTATGTGTGTGATGATTGCAAAAATAATAAATCAATGGAACATTTATCTAAAATTAAATCAAACTCTAAGATTAGATCAGACTCTAAATAAATACCAGTAAATTTTGTGAAGACTATTACATCAATTAAGAGATATAAGTAGAGAAATTAAAGCGCATATAATAATTGAAAGAACTGATGTTCGACCACGTCAAGCATAAGTTAATAAATCACAGTGTATTTCAAATTTCGGGAGCTTATGCCGAAACCGTAATAAAGCGTACTGGGAGAGAATATAGATATAACCATACAAAAATATTGAATTATTTATTTATGCGACGTTCCGTTCTCGATGAATCCAATCGCGAAAATTCTATGTCAATGTTAATATTAATAAATATTGACTCGGAATCAATAACATATAGATTGATTTAACAACAAGGGAACTTCGTCGTACAAAAGATTTTATTGCATTGTTCTTTGACTCTTTCGGATAAAAAATAACACGTTTTATTGTATTTTGATGACTTCATTTTTTATATATCATGTTTGACTTGCCTTTACAATATTATTGACTTACTTTTTCGTTCCGAAAAGTTTTTCAGGTTATACCAACCGTTCAGTAACAATCTGAATATTCATACACGTTCTATGCATTGACAGTGTACATGAATATGCAATGCAAAAGAAGAAGTTAAGTAAAAATCAACAACATTTATATTGTATACGTTGAAGTGAATGTAGCGAATGTGCACAGATTTAGTCAATGCACGCACATTGTAATTTGAACAGTAAATGCATTCATACGTCATGAATTTACACATTTATTAGTAGAAAAGTGTTTTTTCACAACCGATTCCATAAAATAAACTTGCAACCATGTTTTACCTTTTAACTACAACTTTTTGAATCTTTTATTAAGTTTTCGTTCATATATTATATTTTTTGAGATTCAAAGCATTTAATTTCGTAGCACCCAATTAAAATTACGTTCCGAATACACAGTTTTATATTTCGAAATTTCAAAGATTTAATTTCGCAGCCTCAAATTGGCTCGATTTTATGGCTTCATATTTCAATAAGGGAATACATTTAATGAAAATTGCATGAATTCATTTGTCTTTATACTGATATTGTACGCAAGACATTCCCTTTTATTATAATTATTCTGTTACAAACATCGTACACCGGCAAAATCTATTTTATTAAATATCTCTGAATATTTCTGTTAGGCGAAGACAACAATTTTAATATTTTGAGATATCAGTTTACATGCCGTTCCGACAATTATGTTCGTATAAAAATATGGCATACAAAAGTACGTACGTACGTATAAAAATCCTTAAAAATTCAGATTTGCGCCAAGATCCGCAGTATAGTGAGCACGAATCGATTTGCTAACGCAGTCAACAGAAATGGTGGAAGAGTTAATCACTTACTTGAAAGCCATCGTACGTCCAGGAGCCGAATTTCATTTCGCAGCGCTGATCGTCAAAGGGGAACCAGGTAATGTCTATCTTGCAAGTGCTCTTGAATATGCCGGGTGGTACGTATAAGCAGGTCCCATTGTTCTTCACGACGACGTTCGTTGGATAAGTACCGTCGAACCCTTCATCCGCGCTGTAACAAACGATTGTTAACGTTAAATGGGATTCGATTGATTTTTAAACGAAGTACGAGGCTGCCTAGCCTTCCATTACAAGACAAAGTACGGCAGAGCGAACGTCGCCATATCGGAAACGCGTGAAACGAAGAACAGTCGATATTATTTAGAATCATTTAGAAGAATTAGCAACGAATGTTACAAGCAGACTGCGGATCTTTATGGAAAATAATCATTTTCTTTGCGAATTGCAGGAAACAATAGCCAGGTAGAAATTTATTACTTCAACAATATAGTTGGATCGTAATCAAAATCTGTCTGCTGTTTTGTATTCGACATACTCATTTTTTGTCATAAATGCATAAAATTCGCAGTTCAATTAGAAGCGAAGTAGAAGTTAATATATCTGAAATGCATTAGCCTGGGTGACACGATCAATAATTATTTAATTGGTTTCGTATGATGAATTAATGATGTAGTTTTATTTTATTCGCTGCAATAAACGTTCAGCGAAATATTAGTATAATTATTGTATATATATAGTTAATATATAGTATAATTGTGATACAATAACTTTCTGTATCTTTTTTCCTCAATTAATCTGGGAGCATCGGTCGATATAATTGTCGTAGTTGCGATTGTAATAAACACTTTCTATTCGATTTCATCTCTGTCAATCTTTCATTCTGGATGCAGGTGTTTCCGAACATTAATCCATTGAATTAGTGAGAACGATCGCGCCCTGTTAGCGATCCTGTTTCGATCTACCTATAATTGATTTATTGCGTTCGAAGCAATTTTAAATGCATAGAATGTGATATTCGTTTTTCTGACACTTTGAAGTTTTAAAGTGATTTTATTTCGTTTAACGGCAATTTTATTTATTGCAATCCGTTTACCGCGGGAATCGCATCGGAAAAGGATGGCGGACATTTCCCTGTATCACACCTTCGCGTGTTTCAAGGAAAAATTTACTCGTGTTCGGCTCGTGTAAAATATTAACGGAAACGGGCTTTACATATTTGACGAAAGTTATTTATTTAGGTTCACTTACACGTTGAAAGTGCTGCCCCACAAAAGCTCGTGCTACAATCTTCGTGGTGTCATAAAAATGTAGGTTTTATACAAAATGATTTTCTGTATTTCATAAGTACAGAAATGACTTGAATTGTTTATAGATCGGAGAAAAAAAGAAAACGATAAACACTCTGTCATTTTGTAATTGCTGTTGAACCGTTTACTTGCGTAGTAATCTAAAATACATGATAACTCCAATAACGATTGAAATATTTTGTGTGAAATTAATGTTTAAATATTTTTAAATGATAGTGTACACGTTTCTATATAATTTTCTTCTGCCATATTCCCGGTATTAGTGCTGAAACAACTTTCCAAACTGCTAATGTCAAATATGTGTAAAAACCACGAGTTTACATTTTATAATATAATTACTGAATATTCCAGAATGAATTAATGCATAGTGAATGGACGTATGCAACAAAATATGAAATATGCAGTGGATTTATAGTTATGTCTTGAAAAATTATATAATGTCTTTATATCATTTTGTGACATGGTTGTATAAAACTATATTTGTATTTAACCTCGTTAAGAAATTTATATATTACGTACGTATTTCCTGTATTTATTAAAATAAACCAATGATAATAAAGTTAGATATTATACGTTGTAAGATAATAAAATAATAAAGTGCATACGTCACGTATGAGTACAGCATATTTAATCAAATTTTATAACTAGATAAAGATTTATAGAATTCAAGAATATTGATGTTCAATTTTCAGTCAATTAAAATCATTGAAGAAAGAACAAAATGTTTATTTGGCTCGTGTTTATTTCGCATAAAGATCTACTGTCCACATTTACCTGTAAAGATTACACGTATGACAAATGAAATGTGGTTCGAGGACGACTGAATGCACAACGTTTTATATAAAAATTGTTGAGTATTCGACTGAACAGGATTTGTTACGCTAATTTTCTGTTCGGTGATGCAGTGAAGGTAAAGGGATCGCTACGTTAGATTTCGAGGTTAGGAATTCAACCGCGCTGCTATCTCCGCTTTGTAGCTGTAAATTCTAATTGCCGAGCATGCGTCTGATTTGTTGCCACTACGTGTCTACACGATAAATCGTGGTTATCGGAAATAATATATCTGTTTCTCCTATTACGAGCGAACTAAGAGCACAGGTAACGAAAATGGATGTTTATTCTCCTTCTAAGATGCTCGATGCATCGTGCATAATGCTCTTAAAAAGATGGAAACCAAATTGGAGTAGAATTCTTTTTTATTAACCCCCTGCAAACTAGGCTATTTTAATCGAAAATGCAGGGTAATTTTTCTGACCTAGAGTATTGCAATTTATATGACCCATCGCATTCTATGCATATGCAATTTAGCCTTACGAGTCGTACAACAGTTATACTTTTGATAGTTTTTTAAATAGAAAACAAATTTGATAATGTAAAAATTGTTTTGCAACGTGATATAACAACATCTAGCGGTGCCTCGGTGCGTTCACTACTAGTGTGAAAATAGTTCATATTTTTACTAGCATTTTATTAACAAATTTTAATTCTAAATTTTAGTTATTAATGATTTTTATTATTCATACTTCTTCACGAAATACTGCGATAACGGAAACTATCTCCAATGCCACTGTGTGTGGTACAGCTTTATAATATTAATTGAAGGAAATACGATGGAGAAAATATCTCTTTTTTTACGTTTTAAACTTTGAAGATGCTTGAAGGAAGAAAAAACTTATTATTTTGTATAAAATTCCGCATTCTCGTTATAAGAAGAATACGAGGATGACATATGCAAAGAACTTTTTATGTAAACATAAGAAAATAAACTATCTGCCAAATATTAACTTTTCGTATCACACATACAAACGATCCTAAGATAACAATTCATCTATTTCTGTTTTATTTCATCAATAAACTTTGCTTCTTTCCTAACATCAAATTTTAACTAAATACAAGAAACAATTAGAAGATGTTTGACAACACTTGAGAATACTGCCAGAATGAATTTTCATCCTGTTTTAAATATAACCTTAACATTATTAACATAACACAATGCTTCTCACCTCCCGGAAGAAAACATCATTTTGCCAAAACCTCCTAAATTATTTACTGACACGATTCATCTCCATAGAACGGTGACCAATATTTCAGCTTTTTATTTCAACATTTTTAGCCTTCATTACGTCGATTGTCGAGTAGCTCTAATCGAATAACAAATTACATGCTCGTGCTTGTATCAGCCGAGTCAGCCTCGACGTAGGGAGTTAATTATAGAAAATTCTATCGAGCTTCTTCGCAGCTCTACACCAGTTGCTTGACAATCCAGAGTTATCGTTTAGTTGCACTCTACATACATGGAAATTGCAGAAAAAATTTAGAGTCATCGTGTCGTCGATAAGGACTCTGTTATCTATTAAACACTGCAACTGTATTTTCGACTCTTATAGTTCGGGCAACGCGCCGCGACGCACAAAGTGGATTTACTATAAAGTAATTTACTATGAAGAAAATTTTTACAAGTGTTGGTAAATCAGTAAGTCAACAGTGGACTATCATAGAATTAATTTAAGAATTATTAAAGGATAACTTCAAATTCGATAAACATGCCACTTAAATTCTAAATGTTTCTAAAGATTAGCAATCTTAGTATTGTGTAATTTAATTAATAATGTCATTTCATAAAATGAGGGTTTTTTTTATTGCTTACAGATCCCAAGGAATTTTTTACGATCTTCTTTAAAGAGGAATTTTTTAAATCGATTTTCGAAAAGCAAAAAGTTTGCAAAAATGTGTACAACTAAATGACGCATAAAATATCCATTTTATTTGAAAACGGAATAAATAAATCTTTCACTACGAACAATCTGACATTTCATATTACACGGCCCGATAATAACGAGATCCATCCCAATGATCGATTTTGCAGAGTGACGTTGAAGAATCCCTTTCCAACTTTCCCGTGGAGTTTGATTTTAGTACACAGGTTCGAACGGAGATTCGGCAGACCCTTTGTGTCCCGTGCTTGTGACAGAAATTCTCTGTTCACATTCTTTCGGTTTCCTTCGAACGTCCAAAGCATTCCTTTCAATCAGAAGTTCTGAAACTTCCAATTATCCCTCTTTGGTATAGCGAGACAATAACTTATTGACGACACTGGTATATATTGACGACGGTGGTATGCTGCTAATTAAAAATTCCTCATCACGAACGTAAACTTTAAAGGAATAATTGGCGCCGGTCTTCGTAAAATCGAAACAATGCACATGTGATCTCGCAACGGTGCACGCAGTGAACAAAATAGTTTGAATAAATATTAACCGTCGTTATTGTGTTGAATTGTCATACTAAATACGTTTAAAATGTGATTATCTGCGTCACCCGTAATTAATTAAACGAAGCGTAGAGCATACTATTTACTTGAAATCGGTAAGAAATGTATCTATAAATACGACCTAAATGACAACGAATTATTATTTCTAATTAATGTAACATAAACCTCATAAACTCTTCTAGTGAAAATTCACGTATTTTCTGTTTTAGATGGTGCAAAATCGTTTATTTCTCTCTAATTGTGTCGTAAATTGCTATATTTGCGTAAAATAACTGTCGATAGTTCGAATGAAAGTGTAAATAAACAAAATAAAAGTTTAAAGTATAAAGTACAAAGTAAAATAAAAAAGTAAATAAATAAAAACTACGGAATTTTGGGATCATCTATTTTCGGAGATTTACGACTAGACTGCGAATCATTCCGCAAAACGAAAACTTTGTTCATCAATTTTTCAAAGTGAGAGCCTTTTAGAAGTTTCTGTCTTTCTTTAATAACTTTAATAAATCGAAAGTAATTAATCGTTATTTTTCGGCTCTTTGGTATCATCTTACTCAATTCTGTCATAAGTGCATAAAATCCGTAGTTTACTTCTAAGGCTTGAGAAAAATAATGTCGATATCTTAAGTGATGTAGAAGTGAACAGATTACGATACTTAATGTAGCTTACACAGACTAATTACAACGTTCGATATCTATGTATCAAGTAATCGGCCTTGCTGCCTGATAGACTCATTCAAAACTGTGGTATTACGGTCCCCCGAAACCCTTTGCGGAGGAGGTAGCGATCTAAACATCGGCAAATCCTATTTGGTAGATGGACTAAGGGCAATTTAAAGCTTTAAGCCGAAGCAGTCATTAGGTGGAATGCGGAGGATTGAATTGGGAACTGTCTAACTTGCCCGTTTGATTCCCTTCTCTGTTACAACTTGCTTCTGTTAGCCACGGCGACGGTAAATTGCGGATTATTGGTAAATCAAGTAAAGGAAGCCTTTGTTTGTGATTTTCCTTATATTTGCATCATGCAACTACGACTAGTTATAAAATTATCGATTATATTGTATGGTATGTGTTTCTTTGAAAATTTTTAATTTAAATGCCTCGAGAACAACGCGTTTTTGGAAAAAACGTGAAATTCTAGAATAAACATCTGCGACATATTTAGCTATACGATTAACAGCTGTCACGCTGCATCAAAATGGTCCACATTTTTTTTTTTGACAAAGTGAAGTGAATTAGGGAAGTTTAAATCGAAATTGAAACGACTAATGGACCGACCTATTAAATCTATCTGATGAGTCTGTATAAACGGTTTACTTTTTGGCCTATTTTCGGGTATAATTAACTTTATATTTATCGATTAAGACACATTTAATATTTTTATTCAAATGTAAACAAAAATATAAAGTTAATTATATCCGAGAATTATATCACCTCACAGTATCATAGCGGCGTGACATTTTCGAAAATTTGTACTGCATGTTTTAAAATGTAATCGGTACATGACAAAATGTTAAAAAGAGAAGTGAAATTAATTACACGAAGCTACTATAAATTAACATAATTCTAAATTATCTCAACGGTAAATTTGGCCAATGAACAATACACATATTAATAAACACAATAGTAAATTATTAAATTAAATTAATAAACAATAGGCTCCGCTAACAGAACTATTAAATGAATTAGAGCAATATAAAAAATTTCGCTGCATTAAGGTGTCCAACATATTAATTGATACAGTCGTATTAAGGTGGTCACCCTGAATTTGGCAGGATTCCGCCACCCATAGGCAACAGTATCCATCCCCCGTAGGTCTGATCGAGGAGCACACGTCTCCCGAATCTAATTATTCGGGTGCTGGGAACGTAGCCGAGCGAGATTATCAGCGAAACGGAGCAGAATCCGTCGAGCGACTGAACTTTCCTCGCGGATACACAGAAATCGGTTCTCGGCTGGCGTACGTAGCCGAGAGTGGAGCGGCTTCCGAAACGTTGCCCCGATTTACTTAATAATTTCATCACGCCCCGAAAAACGGTGCCGGCCCTTCCCTCTATTTATCCAGATAATTGCGAGCCAGTCGAGCGAGAAATTTTTCACCGTGAATCCGGTTCGACGGTGACGAAATCGGTCGAGTATCTGTTAATGAACGCTGCGAAATTCTCTAGCCGGGACCAGGGCAGAGAGAGAGGTTGACGTTGCCCGACCAAAAGCGACGCGCGACGCGGCGAATCGTTCATTCCCTAATTATTGTTTCGGGCTACCCGGTCCCTTTAAGGACAACGCACAGGGAAATATGATCTTGAATGGGATGCATCGGGACGATTCCACGGGGCACGGATATAAGGCCGGTGAATGGTATACATAATATACTCCGGCATCCAGGCGGCTAAGGATTGGTTGGAAGCCGGCCAGTTGGCCGCGACCCAATCCGTTATTTCATTCTTTTTGAATCCACCCTCTACTGTACCACCTCGTGCTCGCCCTGCTGCCCTGCCACACCCACCAACACGACCACCACCCACATCCACCTAACCAGCCTCCGAACCTCTTCCCTCTGCCCCCTGTTTTACCACCCTTTCACACCACGCTGCACACTACGCTCGCACGTTTCTTTCTGCCGCATGCTAAATTCGCATAAGCGGCGTCGCCCTTTGACGACGAAAATTCAATTCCCATCGCTGCCTCTTAACCACAGTTCGGCGTTATCCGAATAACTTTTTATCTAGATAATCATTCGAATTAGTAGATCATCGAATGATTTTATTCACGAATAGTTCATTAGCAAATAATTCGTTCGGGAATAGTTCATTACCGAATATAATTGATTCACGAATAATTCGATCGTGAATAAAATGTTATTTGTCTTTGCGAATAAGAATAATTTATTTCTACGCCGTTATTCGTTGACTGCAATGACACATGTAACGTTTTTTCGTTGTGCCAATTTACCTGTACGTTTAAAGTAATGGCTGAAGAAACTCTTATGGTGATAAATATAATAATAAACTGTAATGTGCTCATTAATGTGACGTTCAAAATTTTCAACAATTAAATAGTTTTTTTTTTATCTATATCGCACTCACTAAAACTTTTCAATTATATATTGACGACTTTTATACTACAAATAACATACAAATAACACACGAAATATTTAAGAAAATATACGAAAAAGTTTTTAATAGAGGTACTATGTCCTTAAAAAGATGGGAAGTTAATCACTGTGTGTCAATTTCTGTACACAGATCTGATTACTGTGCTTCGATTGCTGTCATTCGCGAACAACGAATACAAATTTGATTCTTATACGAATAAAACTGTTTCGAATAAACGCAGTTGTTCATTCGCGAGAAATTAATAAAAAGGTTACTCATATTCGTTATTCGTCGATCGAATGAATTTTGCCCAACTCTGCTCTCAGCTGCTGAGGATGATAATGTTTGAGCGCGTGTCCGCGTGCGCGAGAGTATCTCGGCCACGATGGTATTTATGCTCGTCGACCGCCGGTTGAATTAGTATCGATTTACGTTTAACAATAAATGTTGCCAGCCGGACCGGTAACGTTTGCCATGGATCGCGACCAAGCGGACTCCAGGATTAATGTCTGGGCTATGGCGCGCTTTTCGTATGCTAAATTAACCACCGTGGATGGGCTGGGTCTGTGGAAGCCATCAGACACGTGTTAGTCTTTTGCCCTGGTATTAAACTTTCTTGGAATTCCTTGACACTTTGGCTGATGACCTGTAAGATTATTGTTACTATTAACATTACTATCATTACTATTAACAGTCCCCGCAGGAACTAAAATATTTAGTTGATTAGCTAGTTATTACAGATGAAATATCTATTTAAATACTTCAATTACTTGATCATTACGATTTGTTTTTTATTTATGTGAGGTGAATTTACAGGTATTATATTATCCTATTATTCTGTTGATATTATATTTCATGATATATATTATGTAATTGAACATTTTTCTACAATTCATTGATTTCCTATTTTTATCATTAAATAATTACATTTACAACGCATTACAGCATTTATTGGATTTAATTTAACTTTATTCAACCAACATTTTTTAGAACTGACAGGAATTCATACTACACAATATTGTTGAAATATTATTTCATCGATTCTTTCATTAATTTTATTTAATCGTACGATTTTATTAATTTTTAATTGTTGCAGAGAGTTTAAAATTGTAAAACGAATAATTACATTTAAATAAAATCAATCGTCACTGCCGCATTCGCATTGCGGTACGTACAATTAGTATAATTGAATAATCAAATGATGCGAGAAGTGTCGGTGACTATGATTGTTTACATGCATGTGCTTCGACGAATATGCTCTACAGTTTTTAATATCCTCCGGTTAAACGTTTCACCGTAATTCATTTGCGTCTCCGCAGAGGTATTAAAGTATTTGTTTAGACTAATTGCGTGGCCTAATTACCAACGTACGAGAGCATCATTTGGAGGAAAATTATTAGCTGCGTCAACACGAAATCAAGTTAGATTTGCAGTGATGATTAGCAATTTGCGAACCGCGAGCAACTGCGAACTTCTGGCAAAGTGGAGTACTTGATAATAATCTGATGCCTTGGTGAATATCCCGCTTTTCAACCGAGGAAAGGAACCCCGACGAGCATTTCATTATTATTTAAATCTACAGATGAAAATATTATAACTTCTGTGCCCAATGTAAACCAACGAGTATGAATAATAATATCACTAATAATATCAAAAGAAGTGCAGAATATTTAACGGAGTATCAATTTTTGGGACAGAAGTCAAAATCCTAGAACGATGTACGTTTTCATGAATATTCTATTCATATTTTAATCATGTTTCTCATTTTGTAGAATATGGTCAAGCAATGAAACGATGAGTAGAGAGTTGCATTCAAGATGTGCAATCGTTTGGTTTTACTTGTACTTCATTATCATGGTGACAAATGTAAACGATAACGTAAAAATTTCACTAGTTTCCTCAGGA
Source organism: Megalopta genalis (assembly GCF_051020955.1). NCBI lineage: Eukaryota > Metazoa > Arthropoda > Insecta > Hymenoptera > Halictidae > Megalopta > Megalopta genalis. The sequence goes on from NC_135023.1 coordinate 15,665,481, forward strand.
ACATGCAAAGCCGCATCATGTTTAGCATTAAAGTAATACGTGTGAAAGAATCATAAAATGTTGTTTTGAAAAATGATTCTTTCATTCTAACTGAACCCTTAACTGGTATGCTGTGATCGTGAATCACTCAAACATTGTGTTTCTACTTTATTTTGTGGGAAATTTTTAATTTTCTAGAGCTTACTACTTTACACGATAGCTGATAACAAAAAATACACTGGATGATTTGTGTAGAATCAGATTAAAACATCATTTTGTATTTTTTAATTCAGGCCCTAGTATGCTAGACATTTTTTACGAAAATCATAGTTCAGGATAAAATAATTACTTAGGGTTGAATATTTATGCGACTAGATGTAGAAAAAAATTACCTTCGAACGACACCAAAGTTATAAATAGACTGCGAATTTTATCCATTTATGATAAAGATTCTGTAGATCAAATATGAAACAGCTGAATCATTTAAACAATTTGAAAATATTACTGTATCGCTGTTAAGCCGCTAAAATTGTTAAAAAAAAAGAATAAATGTATACGTAGTTCCTATATCTTGCAATTAATGAAGACAATATTTATTTTGTATAAAGATCCGCAGTCTGGTTGTAAAGAATGTGTCTGTTAGATTTTCACGGAGTTGGCAATCTTACGACGAATCATTCTTAAAAAATGTGATAGCACAAGAAAAGCTGAAAATAAATTATTCGCCTCGTACAACAATCCATCCGACAATCTGTAAGAAATGAAAACAATTGCCACAGCAAGAAAAGAGCTCTCGGTGGACTGAGGTGAAATAAGAAAAACCGTTTCAATGTTTTACATTTTATATAAGGCTGTAAACTAGTCCTCGCGTTCATGACTCCTGAAAAAGCACATCCACGTATACTCAACGGGGATTTTCTCGTGCGGTCATTTGCTTTCTGCTCATACCGGTGTGGCAGTTCAAAAGCATAATTCAGAACAGAAATTTGAAATTTTACGCTAGTGGAATTCATGGCAAGGTATGTAGCCTAAAAATGCATAAACTCAAACGTTTGCGACCGAATGTCCATGTCTGACAAATTGCAAAGCTCCGGAAATTGTAATTCCTAATTTACTTATTGATTTCACTTTTCGTGAACGTGTTGAGTAAATTGAATTTGGAAAAATGATGTGCAGCAATTCCAGATCTCTTTTTCGATATTATACAACGAAATGGTGGTCTTACGAAATATTAATGTTATATTTAATATTACATTTTTCTGAATCGATTTCTTCTCAATGCTGTCTTAATGCTCCTCTAGCAGCTATTGTTTGGCATAAATAGAAATTTTTTAAAATTGTCTTCTAATGAAAGTTTCAGGATGCATACAAGTTACCGAGATCTAAAAGACGCATCTTTTAAACTTTAGTTACAGACACAGATAAAAAAGTTGAAAAACATGAGTTTTTTAATATTTTTTTATCATTCCAAGTATTAGCAAAATTTAAGAACAGCATTATAGTCATCGTCTGATAGACTAGTCCCTTTATCATCTAAAAACATTTGGAATCATTTAGTCCAGTCTTAAAAAAGTTATACCGTTTTCCAAGTTTCCCTATTTATATGCTTGCCGCTTTGTAATACACAGTTAGAAAAAAGAAATAACATAGTATTGCATACAACATATAAGTAAGAGCAGTACAGTAACTAAAGTTACATGAAGAAATAAATAAATATAGTGACAGAATGAACGCATAGAACGCATTTCAAGATATCTGTGAATATGATTTAAAGATGTAACATGTGGTTCGATAAATAGATAAAAATCGCGTCAATTTTAAAGTGTGCTCGGCAGAAGTTCATTAAGTCAGACATTGTCCAAAATTTCGTTGGAACAAATTGAGATCAGATAACCGAACTGCTGCTGTATTATCAAAAAAAGATGCCATCGCTCGGCATTGCGTGGACAAAACTGCGCCGCGAACGTGACTCTCGCTATTTGCAGGCGGAGTGGATAGGCGGCGAACGAACGTTTGCTTTCAGACATTCGCTATTCGGCAAACAACATCGTAGCCGTTATCTGAATTTGCAACCGATCGAACAAGAACCGCAACAGAGCCGGCCGAATTAACAATTTACAGAAGCTACCGGTACAAACGACGCCGCTCCAATAACCCCCGATGCGAATTCGATACGCCCCCGTTCGCGTCTTGAAAAAGCTTCATTTCATAAGTATCGTCCGGGGCCGCTCGTGCCAGCGGGCTATCGTCGTACCGACGATCGACAGCCATCGCTCTCGGTCGCGTATAGTACACATGTAGATAAATGCCTGCCGCATCCTGCCGAGGGGCCGTGCTCGGGTTAGATGGGTAAAAAGAGGGGCGAAAAGAGGGGTAGAGCGAGAGGGACCGGTTCGTGTTTGCACGAGCCAAGTCCGACCAGGTAAATAGTTTCGGTTCATCGGCCTTCAAACCCTTTCCACAGCCACTCGACGGCCCCGCACGCCAGCCTGGCACACAGGAAGCCAGAAAATCGAAAGGCAAGAGGGCCACTTCCGTGATCGGGGTTATAGCCGCGGATGGAGAAAGGGGGACGGGGGGCACCGATGAATCCCCCCGGGCTCGAAATTCGGTCCTTTGTGTCCCGGCATTATACAAAGTTTTCGCGATCGCCTGGATACCTTGAAAAAGATCAACCGGCCTCGTAAACGGAACAACATTTCGCCGGAAACGAGCGATCGCTCTTGCACGGCCAGTTTACACGGCACGGATCCGAGAAAAGATCCTATTCGATGTGCGCCGGTTTAAACCGAACGGTCCCTCCGCAAATCAACTACGGGGAAATTGGGAGGAGCGGAACGGTCCGAAAACCAGCCCCGTTATTTTTGGTGCATCGAATGTGAGGTATTCGAACTGAGATATTATTTATTGGCGCAAGGGTTCGTTACTTCGGTAGGTGCATTGAAATGCTTCGCATGATTTTGTGATCGTCGAACTAGCGAAATACATAATTTTACAAATCTCGACGATTTTAAGAGATCGCTTTCTTTTAAACTATTGCGATTATTTCATTGTGACGAGAAATAATCGGCAAAATCTCAAAAACGTCTCGCAATCCGGAAATGAAGGGTTCCTCAGATCATTTGAAGTAACTTTTTCCTTAGCGAAAATGCAATCCGCGGCTTCTTTTACGAGTTATTAAAGAAAAACAGTGACCAATAAGAGGCGAGATCAGCTGGCGCGGGACTGGAACTAGCCGAGCTCGCCTCTTATTGGTCAGGATTTTTCGTTAATAGCTCATAAACAAAGCCGCGGATTGCATTTTCGCTAAGGAAAAAGTTACTTCAAATGACCTCAGGAACCCCTATTTTCTTATTACGAGAAATTTTTGGGACACCCTGTTATATACTGTATATTGTGTGCATAATCAGAAGAGAGAGCTTCGAATGCTTTTTTTTAGCACAGTGTAAGAAGGAGAGGTTAACCGATTACGGTTACTCCACCATAAAATTTCTGTAATGCTAGATGTTTAGTTCCATCAGTTCCCGCGAGAGATGCTACTGAAATATCGTCGCTCACCGACGATGATCTTATTTGTATAAGTGTAGTACTGCTGCGGTAGTGTTGCTCTAATGTGTACCGTGCGCACGCGCACATAATAGAAACTGTTTTCACCAGAGTACCTTTGGGATGATGATTTATTTCTTAACGTCTTGAGCATCGCTTCTAGTAGAAATGTGAGAGGCAATTGTCTCTGCAGATTTAAACACGACTTGCGTTGATATGTATATTCATTTGACATATGTACACTATGTGTAAAATATTAACAATGCACAATTTGCGATGATCTCTCTAGTGGTTAAAATTGATTTCAATTCCTAATGAGATAAAACTTATTCTTCGCGAAGAATATGTTAAAAGCAATGCTCTTACAATTTTCCATTTTGAATTTTGTATTTTCTTAAATTTATTTGGTTATCGTGTTTGTTAAAAGTTAACAGAACTTTTCCTTGATGGTAGAATGATCTAGCAAATTTTATTTAACTCCGAGAGAGATAGATATATTCAACTTTCAACACATAAGAGGAATACATTTTCTTTCTGCAAAGATAATATAATATTTGTTATACAATTGAGAGCCTATGAAAACGTTTCAAGTCAAATAATTGATTAATAACTAGAAAATAAGAATTTCTAGCTTCGCTTAAATTTAAGTGAAAAGTTTAAATACATTGTCTACTCCTGAAGACTTTTTACGGAACAATAAATCTACTAACAACTTATCGCGTATCCAAAGCAAATGCACAAGCTACTCCAGAAATTAGGCAGCGGCCCATAACTGCGAAATTGGAAGTAATTCGAGCAGCTTTGTTTAACATGCTCACATTGTTAATGTGTCTCGGAGCGTGCCATATGGAGCACACTAAATTCCCACGTGGAACGTTTAAGAATCGTCCGGGATCCCTTATACAGCGCGAAGGATTCCGCGCAGTTGGAGAACATCATTTTGAATTAAATAGCTGCTTGAACCGAGACACCATTGTCGATTTGAAACTCCACCGTGCAACTGGCTCCGCAAATATAACTCCATTATTACACGACATTTGGCAAAGCCGCGGCTGCCCGGATAGTTCTCGAAAATGTTCACGGATTCGTCGTATCAACCGAGATTTTCCCGTCGTTCGAAGTGAAAAATTGCTTTCTACCCTCGGCCAAACTACTTTCCACTTCTGTGTCTCGCCATTAAACCCTCTAGTCACGAAAATCTTTCGCCCTTTTGGATATCTCGTCGCGGATATGCATAATGTCAATACATACCGTGCACTCGGAGGGAGGAAAAAAAAAGCGGTGGGAGTATTTTCCTCGATATGACATGGTCTAGGAAGAAGGAACGCAAAGGGTTGCATATTGATAATCCCGTAGCCGCGCCGTAGTATACTTCTTTATTTATATGACGTTCCATTCTTGCATACTAACTAAGTCAGAAGAGACGTGACATCGGTGCAACACCCACTGTCGATCATAAGAACGATGGTATATCGCTATAACTTGACCTCTGTGCTTTGAATTTCAACTCTTTGCACTCGGATTGTCCTCTCTCAGAGGACGTATGAAAACTGCTAATAATTGTGGTGCGTTCGAAATTTTTGTTTCATGAAATCTGCATCAACGAAGCCTTTCATCATATTTTATTCGCATAGTCTGATTATTTTCAACGCTCTAACATTTTATATCAAATTTTATTTGAACGGTCTAATTATTTCTATCGTTTTATGTTTTCTTTAAAGCGCTATGGGAGATCATGGTCGAAAGTAACACAGTAAATAATTCAATATTTATTACAGCTATCATTAAATACTTTAGATGTAGTCGGTAAAATTACTGTTCCAATATGTACATTGATATTTTAATCATAAACATGTGCAATTAACATATGCATACTAACCAAAGTAGCTGTTTCTTTATGGTTTAAAATTACGATTACTTATCCGTGCGCAGGTAAAAACTTTTTTCTTCTTGGTAATCTTTCATTTAATCATTTTAAATGTAGAACTGATCGTTACTTAATTTTAGTACGAAGATTTATGTTTATTTTTATTTTTATTGTTTTTTATTTATAGCATTGATTTTGCTTTTTTATCTTAAAAATATTTGCACCTCGTAAACTGCATTTATGAATATGTTGAAGCGATGCACGTATTTCTGTATTTTTTTAGTTGATACGATTTTTCTGAGAGAACCATTTGAAACATCAAAAAAGTATAGAAAATTATAATCTTCATTATGCTTCCTCGCTATGTACAAATGAACATAGCAATATTCTCTACGAAGAAATAGAAATCAGCTTATCGATTTTTCGAATTCGTTATTGTTTATCAAATTCTATGTGTATATGCAAGAATAAAAAAGAGTACGAACCGTCAATAATATTCTTCGTTATTTTACAATCTTCTATTATTCACTTTATGTACAGAACTTCTTTATCCAACAAACTTCGATAGAAATGAACAATATTTCTATTTTCATTTCTGTACGAAGAATCTTTTAATCCATGAATAAAGTATTTTGTAAAATTGAGAAAAATAACCGCGGTCTAGTTATAAACATACAACAAAAATATTCGAGTTATTAATTGTACAGTGATTAGAATTTCCACGAAGTAATGGAATGTATTGGCTAATATTAACGCGGATCCGTAATGGATTTTCCTAGTCGCCGCCGAATGACAAGCCCCGAAAGCACTAATTTCGATAACAGTTCCAAATATTCGGTGTCCTATCCTATTCAGTAATGTATAGCTCTTGTGGTGCAGCATTGTACGTGGTCAGATCTGAAATTGCGCACTAGTGACCGCATTTTCCGACGTATTGCGGAATCACTATCGTCTATTCTCTGAAAACAATACGTTTTCAATATCTGCGCAAACACCCGCAGCCGCTGTCTTCTCCTACCCTGTACCCACTCGAAAACAAGCCACTATATCTCCTTCTCCATAACCTTACAATGCTATTCCGTAATTTACTTTTTCATCCGTCATAATTTCCGAAGATGTATGAAATCGTTTCTTTCGCGGTATAAATTATCGCAATAATTGCGGTTTTCATTGTATGCTATTTTCAAGCACGAAAACACAGCGACAAGCTGGTTCGACGAATGCCAATGAAGGTTTTACATATGTATTGTAATGTACAGAAAAATAGATTTAAAAAAATAAATTTCAAAATAGATTTTCAAAATTGCAAATAGACTGTAAGTATTTTTATCTTCTCATGTGATGCAGAATTTGGCAAATAAACTTTTTGGAAATCGTTGTTATATATAGATATTACATAGTTAAATATATTTGAAATATTGTTTCCATATGTAACAATTATTTCAAAATAAGTTCATTTGCCAAACTCTGTATCAAATGAGAAAATAACAATATTTATAATATTAGGTCTATACCGGAAAGTTCTGTCCGTTTGAGAAATGAAAGGAAATAATAGATTTTTCATAAATTTAGTAATATTTATTGTACAATATAATTTCCGTCGTTACTTATGACCTCTTGCCAGCGTGATGGCAATTTCTGAGCAACATTTTTCAAAAATATATGTCTCAAATGAATATGTGCATATCTATTGAAATTTGCAATGACATTATCAGACAGAACTTTCCGGTAGACCTAATATATTTACTGTTTCAAAAGTCTGTTTTTCTTCAGCACTGGTAATATGCTGCTGTCAAAATTTCCAGAACAAAAAATTTCAGAAGTGTTTCTTTCAACTTTTCGATCCGAGCCTATAACGAAAATCGAAAAAAAAGTTTCATCGATCTTGGTAACTTGTACGAATATTGACAAATTCATCGAGAGAGTTTTTCATTTATTTTGTCATTCCAAGTAATGACAGAATTAAACAAAAGTATATCAGCGATTGTGCAGTAGTAAACTAGTCCCTCAAACGTCTCCGAAAAATTCAAGTTGTTTAGTTCAGTTTCGAAAAAGTAATTACCTTTTAAATGTGACGAGACACTTTCGACCGCCGCTGTATATAAAAATATTCACTATTGTCATACTGTTACGCTTCTTACCGTAATATTTACTAATTGTGCAACGAATCCAGCCGTAACAAATCTGATCCGAGGTTCCAGAAACTTAACGAGAAAACAAAGCGACAGAATGAAGTAGCGAACAACCGCACGTAATCAGCCGCATTAATCATCCATTTTAGGCTAAGAGAAGGTCTGTCATCGTAGATCACCCGCATAGGATTCGAATAGAAGGGGCACGCAGCGAAGACGAAAAATCATAGGGCACGTCGGTCGCACGTGTGCGGCTGGTTCTTGAATCAGCAATAATTTATCTCGAGTCGGCCGCGTATATATACGTATACCGTACGTATATGTATATGTATATCGCATTCACGATGCGCGGAGTGAATTCCACCTGCTCGATTGTACGTATCTACGATATCTCTGGCACTGTTCACGCCCGGGGGGCTTGAAAACCACTTAATCTTCGTCGAATGGAAAGGGACACGAGGGTGTGGGTTACCGACGGATAGAGGCTGGTCCCGTTCCGAATTCCATACTACTGAATCACACTTTCCGCCAGCAATTACCGATATATTGTCGGACGTTCTGGAAACGATCTCTCAATACCTAATTACTGGAAAGTCATGCAGCCTCATCCGGCCAAACTGATTTAAGCCTGGACACGGCCGCGGCCGCAACGGCCTGCACACGGGCCCCCTCTCCGTTCCTTTGAGTTCGAACGGCCGCATACCCGTCGGAAACGGGCAATTCAAGTGTTGCTAGACATTAGCGTCCTCGTGCGACTAAACGCTATTTACATTTCGACGCCGTGTGCCAGGCCGTTTGATGAGCGAAAATTTCGGAAACTACGTTATCTGGTCGTCGTGTTACCGAAACCGTGAAACACACGCCGCACACCGGACAGCTTGCCGACAAAATCGAGGAAGTTCGCTGCCATGTTTTCTGCTAACGATGACGCATGGTGGGCCCGAACGGTAATTGCACGCGCTGCACTCTCTGCACGGAATCACCGCGGCGCCGAAAAGTATTCGCATGCTGAGCTTCTGGTGGTCGAAGAATTGTCGTTTTTTTAACGCTCGGTCTACTCACCGTTGATGCTCGAAATGACAAGTTCCACGGTTTTCGGTTTCAAGTGGGTGAGATTGTGGAGACTTTTTCGGCGGAAATGATTGAATATATTTAGGTATTCATATACAGATTCTAATAAAAGTGGCGAGAGAAATGAGCAAACAATGGTGGATCGTGTCTATGTCTGTTATTGAGCGAACAGAAAAACTGTTTATTAAGAATGGCTAAAATGTGACGATTTATTGAAAACGTATTTATCAATTTATTACTATTTTGTACAGAATTACTATCATAGAAAATAATTGTAAGCGCGTTTATTTGTTTTCTTTTTCTAAATTAAGTAGTTCACTTGATTGATAGTTATATTGTAGAATGAATCTTGTGTATACAAAAAATAGAATTCATTATTTTACTAAAAAAATGTATTCGAGGGTGAAGTTGTTTGACAATGTTCTCTTTGGAAGTGTTTACAGTTTGATTGACGTGCTTTGATAACGAATGTTGTCAAAGGACGTCGATAACGCAAAAAGAAAGCGTATAAAGTGTAAAACAACCATTAAAGATTGTTTGAAACGTCAGCGCAAATAAATGATATCACAGGGGCATATATTCTACTTTCAGTTCATAGCTTGATTAATGTACAGTTCCACCGCCGAGTATACACGGTTGACACGAAAGTTTTAATTTGAATAAACACGTTTGCTTCTCCGACCGTCAATTTCATATTTACAGCAGTCTGCTCGATTGTTCGTTAACAAAGTAGTTCTAGTTCTTTAATATAATCACGCGAAGCAATTAAAAATCCAAATTTCCATATTAGCTAATTCAAACTCCGACAAACTATATCCAAAAAAAAAAAAAAATTAACAAAACAAGACAGGTACTTCCAATCTCCAAAATTGTAATCTGTCCCATTTCGAGGATTACATCGAAGCTCCCACCGTATCGCCGCGAGTGTACACGGTGTCCGACAAGTCGTGAAACCCGTAGAACGAATTTCATTTGCTGGTGAAATTTGCAATCAAGGTCGACAACTCATCGCATCCACACGTACAACCACTGCTGTGCAAACCAATCGCAAATCTCCTCCCACTCCGCTCTCGCCCGTCGACTTCAAAAAAAAAGAAGAAAAAAGAAGAGAGGGAGAGGGAGAGAGAACGGTTTCTCGACCACGTGTAAAACTAGGTTGTAACGGAAAGAGGTTCTAATATTAGCCAGGAAAAAATTGAATTTTCGTTGACCACACGGGGCTCGAGCCGGACGGTATACCGTAACGTCGAGCGGCCAGCAGCGGACAAGGTACAACGAGGCACAGCCTCTCCGACAGATTTGGGTGACCGCATATCGATTAGCACGGCAATCGTAACGCTATAAAAGTTCAGACATCGACGTAACACAGGGTCGGTGTTCATTATGTATCCGCAAACAGGACAGTAGGATGGCCGCCGAAGGAAGAGTCCATGGGTGGGGGCACGACGAGGCCCAACACGGGCCGAACGAGTGAGGGCCAGGAATAGAATTTAATCTGCTTTGGCTTGAATTTCAAAATACGCGTCGGCTAATGCATATTGCCTTTGGCCTGGTTCCAAGTTTCCTATGCAGTCGAACCCCCGACACTCGTACTCTCCTCGCCGTCCCTTTCCGTCCCTCTGCCCCTACACCGTCGCCACCCCCACTAGCACACACAGTACTCCAACGCCACTCTACTTTCTGTACTACTGCGCCACCAAAACGATTCGCTCCCGGTCGCGAATGTAAACTCATTTTGTCATGCATTAAGCGGCGGATCCTTCCGCCGCAAGCTGGGTCCGTCTCGGCTCCGTTTCCACCTTCGCCTTCACCCCCCCCCCCCCCCCCATTTGGGCCAAGACACCATGCCCGAGCTGTTTCAAACGCGATATTTATGCCATATTAATCGAATATCTCCTTTATATGCGCCTGCACACGATACGTCCCGCCTCGAAGAGTGTTTGTGACGGTGACCTAATATCGAGTCACTGACATGGCTCCAACCCGCTCCCGGAAGTCGGTCGTGCGAAATGAAATCCTGGCCCGTAGACACACGCCCGTTCACGGTTGCCCCCTGGACCATGTGCAGTTCTGATGAGATTTAGCTTATCTTTTCGCGAATGGAAATTATGCGACCTGGCGCTAGGGCCGCCGAGATTGGACGTGTATCAGGCTGCTGCCGAGGTTCTTGCGGGATTCTCTTTATGAAACCGGAATGCAGTCGCGTATGGTTTGGCTTGAAGGGTTACGGCATAGCAGCCTGGATACGATATATGCGGGCTCGTGTTTGGGGAATACTGTGCGGAGGCGATTAGGTTTTATTCGGTATAATTAGTCATTCAAATGAGGAAGTCACTCTACGCGTTTAGAAAGCTCCCAAGGAACGCTGTTTGGGGGAAGGCGTCGACCAACGATCGAAAAAATCGATCTCTTTTTACATTTCCGCGTTATTTATTCAACATTTGTGTCACTTACGGCAAATGTTGCAATGACAGTTAAAAATCAGAGTAAATGTCTTATTGTTACTTTTATAAATTGATATCAAAGAACTGCTTTTAGTGCTTTGGAAATTTGGTGTTGATGCATTTGCATCGCGAGGAAGTATGAAACTTAATGATTTTGATGTCGCACAAAAAATTATCTTGATTTTACGGATCAGATCATCTGGTTTTTACGGATATTCGATGATTGCTGAGTTTGTCTTAACATCCACTCGAAGAAACGCGTAAAAAGTAATATCTTAAAAAGATATATATATATTTTAATATCTAACTTTTAATGCATAATATCTTAATAGTAATATCTTTTTAAGATATTACTTTTTACGCGTTTCTTCGAGTGGATGTTAAGACAAATATATATATATAATAAAAAATTATGTATTAAAAGTTAGATATTAAAATTATATTATATTGTACGAAATAAAGGAATTTATAAAAAAAATTGTGATTCCGAAGCACTCTTTGAACCATGCTATATCAGACGTAAATGTTCTAGCACCATCTATTAACAACAAAATAGTCTAAGCTGATTGTGTGGAAACTCGTGGTTCACAGGGTATACCTAACAATTTATACTTCTTTTTATAAACTGGCATAAAGCGACGCACGCTGTCTGAAAAATTCTACGGGACTGTTTACTGAAAGAGGAAACGTTCTATGCAGTGCTGCAGCTACAAGCGTTGCACATGTTGGAAACATTTCATTCACAACGATGAGTCATAGGAGGCGATCGAAAATTCGATTAGCAGCGATCGAACTGTCGTATCAGGACAAGCGAAACAACCCTAATGTGTTTAGGATCGTTTGTTCCGGCCGGAAAACGGCCAACAACGGTCTCATCGGGGAGCATTTTCATCCGGGAAATGCCAGTGATTGCGTTTTTGCACTCCATGCATCCTCTATGACTGCTGTCCGAGATTCGACAGACGAAATTTCCGGCTACCTAATTTTGCAACGATCGCTCGGGAAGCGAAAAAAACACACACACGCACACACAAACACGGAAATCGTGGATACAACTTATCGACATTTGTAAAAATTGTTTACGTTGATACGTATTCGCAGGATAAATATTCTACGACTGCGAGGAAATATGCAGCATTAATTTTGCGCACTGAAAATCGTTCTGCAACCAAATTTTTCATAGAAATTTCACTCCACCCTTAATTACAGAAGCTCGGCCGTGGATATTTTAATTGGTTCACTCGACAATGGACAGCGCGCGTCTGCATTTTCTGCTCTCTACGTTTATTATAATGCCTTTTTAATAGCATTGTGTTGTAGCCTTATTGTTTGGAAACTGCCGGCCGCACTTTTTTCGACGTTTCGCCGTAGCAAGATGGCGAACGCGGTTTGCGTTTTGTTTCATTTAATGCCTATGCAACCAGGCTTATTTGCATAAAATTTAGTCAGCATGTGTGCTCTCTATTATTACATTTTTTTACAAAAGAACAATTCAGAAATTATTCAATGTCCAATTATTGAAACTTATTGTTCAATCGTCTTCGACATCCATTATTTATATTAATAAATTTAATTTCATAAATCAAGCAGGACTTTTAATTTCAAAATGTTAATTTGAACAATCTTTAGTTGCTTAAGACCGGTTTTAAATACTAGAATAATATAATATAATAAACGCGTATTAATTATCTAATTAAAAACATTTACGTGTCAGCTTTACCCATTATCAGTCACCAGTGCATAATCGTTTATTTATTCGTTTCGAATAGAAAACGAGAAATAACTCCATTTACGTAGCTACTCGAGATATATTTACATAAAAAATTCCGTTTTTAAATTCTGCAGTGAATGGTAGAACGAACTCGATACAGTTATCTCGAATAACAAAGGAATTGAGAAGTTCACGCCAATTCGCATAGTTCCGTTGCAGATCGAAATAAAAATATCCTCGAATTTTTGATGGTCCGATCTCTTTTCGAAACTTCGTCAAACGGCCAATTGTCCAAGATCAATATATCCGGAGCTTCGCTAATTCTTTTCCACTCAACGTATTCGTATTTACCCACGTTGCTGGTGGGTTAATTAACGAATCCGGCGCCACGCTCTGGATGGCATCGTCAAGCGTTCGACTGTCTGCGAACGGATAAAAGTAGAGGGAAAGTCGTTTAATCCGAGAGCTCGGGTCACCAATTAAGAGTATCAACAACATGATTGATTGATAAAGTCCAGTTTATCTGGCACGTATCACACAGCTGAATTATTTCGTAAGTGTAGCGTCGTTTTCAGATACTTTTAACTGGCTTTTAAGCCTCTTCGACGGATCAATTTATCGCCAATTTTACTTTCTCGTTGACGGACACCGAATTGTTCCACGCTCAAAAATACATGATCCGATGACATCGGAAACAACGTATATATGTGTCAATTTCTTCTTTAAAAATTAAGACGCTGCTGAGACCCTGTTATTTTTGAACGTTTATAGATATCGGACGAGTTCAAGGGAGACTCAATTATGTGCGTTAAAAATGCACAAGATTATTACGGTATATTGTGTGTAATCAGAAGAGTGCTCTTGATAATCATAGTAGTTATTTGTTGATAAGTTTGCATAAAAAGGAGACGTGCATCGTATTCGATATTCATTTTATGTCGTTCCATATTATATTTTTTGAATTATTACATTATTCCATAAATACTCTGCTGCTTAACACGTTCCGTGTCACGTGTACCATCGATGGTACACGCTTGCATGTTTACTTAGTGAACTGAACAAATTGTTTACAAGAAATTTAGAACCGAAGAATCAATTTCCACCGCAAGAATGGGCGTTGATAAGTTTTTGTTACGTTGTTATGTGTACAAGAATTAATAATTGCACGTAATACATCAAGTTTTAGTAAAATATCAAAGTGTGAAGATTCGAGTAAAAAAAGCTCGGCCCGGAACGTGTTAATCCCACAATCTTGTCGGCAATATTTGAGGCAAATTGAACACCATTTTCATAGCTGATATTTTACCATTTTGTTAATAGTAATTAGCCATTATTAAATAGAAGTAGAAATATCGCCATTTCTGATTATAAGATTTCGAAGGACTTTATCATTGTAAATATTTTCTAAAATATTTTACCGACAATCCAGAAAGATAATTAACTCTGCTACACACGCATTTGTAATGACATAGTGTGATTCATATTCTTGCGTTTTCTAAGTGAACAGAAAAATAGATTGTTGGATAATCACACTAATCAATGACATTCAATTTCGAGACACCTTACGTACGATCATGAGACACATAATTTAGAATATGGAAAAGTTAGTAACCACCTCCCCGCTTCAATGACGTATGGAGTGTTAACTGTCTCGGGTGTGGACACAACGGGCACATCGTTTGATCTCACCCTTCAAAAGTTTGAACGAGTTTTTTTGTGTGCGACCGTCGATCAATTGTCATCGCGAATGGTTCATCTTCTGCACCACTCCTCTCTTTTCAGATCATACAGACCAGTTCTTCGTTAAATTATAAAATAAATCATATGCGTTTTTAATTAGCAAGATGTTAAAATTTCGAGAGAAATGCACTGTTGCATTTTCAAAGTTAATATGTATTTGTACATCGAAAAACGTGTAGTTGATTAAATCGATTCCGAAATGTTATTAAATTAAACACAAACGATCAATTCTTTTCACTCAGCTACAGCACGTTGAACGGCGTAATAATTGCAATACAGTTCGTCAGGTAGGAATCTATAACAGCTAACAATTCTCGGTTGCGTTCGTCTGAAACGTATGCACGTTAATTCGCGACAGAAATGCGGGACGCAATATGACGGAACAATTTGCTTCATCTTTGATCCCCTGCGGAGGCTTTCACAGCGTGAGTACAGATTCCGAGCATCTGTAGGAAGATGAACGTTGAGGGATAATTGAATGCGAAACAGAAACAGCAGCTCGACTTTTCGAATTCATGCGGGTCAGCGCGAAATCTTCATTGGATGGGAAATCTCGATTAATCCTTAACCTGTTAATCGGCGAATCAACTTTTGTCCAACTCGTTTCACAGTGAGGACTTTTATCTTCGCAGTGAGAAGTTATATTATCGCTTTTACAGTAAAAAGAAAATGTGGCTTTTCACTTGTTGATTATTCAATTTGGCAAAATGTTTTATGACATAATTAGAAAGCATGTGAATCAAATATTTCTAGGTTTTAATTTTGCTTAGATTACTAATGTACACTAATGTACTAATGTACACATATTATTGTTAAAAATTTACAGGACGAAAAAATGTCGTCACGTTCGTTGGAGTTGTCTTTTAACGAATTAACCAGACTACCAATTACTGCTAGTTGCAATTTATTTAAACATACCTATACATCCAAGTGTATTAATGTTATATCAATGTGCATTAATGTTTCATTATTCTGGCTTATTTTATTGCGGACAGAAGAAGAGTTATTTTTAATTCATACTTCATAACACGTGATTTCTATAATTAAAGCATACAATAATAATTTTAAATCAAATTAATCTCCTCTTTTCTTATCTATTTCTTTACACACCACCCTCTCCTTTCCAATAATGAAAATAATTATTAGTTACATTTTGTTCGATTGTTTACGAGTTCTCAGTTTAAGATTTGTCATTAAATTCGTACAGAATTTCTGTTCTCAATTGTCAACCGCACTATGGGCTCTCGAAACAATAGCACAGATGCAAACATTGTTCAATTAAAAATGAAATTTATATTCCTGATAATCTCGAATTACTAATAAATATTAACCTACAGGTTTAATTGGGATCTCTGGGACCGTTAACAGTTTAATGACAGCATAAACGACGATGGAAATCTCTGATGAAAACTTCACGAAAACATGCTCTGGAGATAAAAAAACTTTGAAATTCTTAACTTTTACTACTTTTGCTGTATATCCTTTACATTTTACGAGTCGCCGTCTACACGGTATTACTCATTAGTTCATGATTACTTTCTATCAACAGTTTCAGGCATCGTAACGGAAATATTTCTCGCATCGTAAAAAACTATGTGAGATGATGCATGCAAACATTAGGCTGTTCAAACGTTCATTTAGCTTTTCAGTGAACTGTGTAATGTTAAATTAAGCACAAAATGACATCCCTGTGATTTTACATAATTTGTTATTGCATACACAAACACAAAAGCTTTTTAAAGAATAGTAAAAAAGGGTAGATAATTTTGGTCACATTTCTATTGAACACGACGAGACGTTAAGGAATTAAATTACTGTTAAAAAATAACGTGACTGAATGGGCAAAGCCTCAATGTAATAAAACATCAGCAAAAAAAGATAAGCCACACGTGGATGACGTAATTAGTTGCTCAGATTTAAAAATTATATTATATCGTTACAATTTTGTATTATACTTTATTATATTTCCATATCTACTATATTTTCTTAATTTTATAAGAAACCACAAAATATGAACACATGTTCAAGAACTATTTAATTGGTACTATACAAGTAAACTTAAAAATTTTTAATTAATTTAATGAAATGTTTTTTTATTTTTGAGTTTGTGACGTGATAGACAAAGGGTCACGACGTCTTTGTGTGTGCGCACATTAGCACCACTTAGTCAGCACATTCGGCGAGTGGAACTGTTGGAACAACCGAACGTATTAGTCATTTTCACGTCGCCATTTCTACAATAGAAAGAGAAGAAAAATCGTGAATTTGCAAATTGCAGAAGTAAACCGGCCGAGATTTCTCTCGAAGAGTAATGGAGCGAAGAGGGAAGAAGCCGGTCAGGAGAAGAAAAGGCCTAGTTCCCGGTGCCAAGATCGAAGCCAGTAATTAACGGGCGGTGAATTTATGAAAATCGCGTTTTGGCATCCATAATTTCGTACGCGCTCCAGATACAAGGGTAACGTCGTAACAGTAAATTCTCGTTTGTTTGCGCCGTCACGTAGCTACGTTATAAAGTCACCGGCAACCGGCGCACACTGCTGCCGATCGCGATTCCAGTGGGTCAAATTGTACCAAAACGAACTTAAAACGTAAAGTCAATAACGATAAAAACAGCATAGAGAACTAAAAGTATAAGTGGATAATAAATGTGTAGGATTTATAATGGTGAAAATTACACCTACTTCTGTAACAATAAATATTTAATCTCTGACACCACTCGTGGTTATATTATATTATATATATTACATTATATATATTATATATAATATAATACAAGGTATATTATATTATATATACTATATTATAATATATAGACACAACTATAACATATACGCATAATATATACATAATATATTATGTGTATGCTATATATTATAATATAGTATATATAATATAATATACCTTGTATTATATTATATATAATATATATAATGTAATAAATATAATATAATATAACCACTATATATATATAATATATACATTTATAATTATGTAGACACAAATTGCAACGACAAGAGAGAAAATACTTGAATTATTTGAAATCCTATTTGAAATAATAGAGTCTTCACAATTCAAATAAAATAGTATTCCAAATAGGACATGACATTTCAGTAAATAAAATATTTTATTTCGATAATCGACAGTTAAAGCACGAAATAAATATCTCATTCTGAAATAAGATATTTCAAAGAATTTTATATTGCAGTATACTGCAGATATTTATATTTATATTGCACACTTATATCGCAGAATTTCGTAGAAAAAAGTAAAATATCTTTCATTTCAGAAACATGTAACGTAAAATAAAATATTTCTCGTAATTGCTAACCCAAAAATAAATTGTGAAAATGATCAACGTAACGTAAGACGAGATAACGTAAGAAATGGTAAGTCCAGTTTTAAAAAGTTTATTGCGTTTTAAAGGATGTTCGAATACTTTTTGCCAGGAGTAATAGCACTGGGTTGCACTTCTCGTTTTTAATCCAGTGGATTTAGGAGCGAGCGAAAGTACTGGTTGAGCTTTCATGCACCGCCTTCGACTTTTGACTCGCTAGAACAGCGATCTGTCTGCGCTCGAGTTAAGCACAGCGCATCGAGAGAAGTTCGGAGAAGCACATCGCTACAATTTATCGGGACCTCGCGACCGGAAATTATCGTAATCGTAAAAGCTTTTACTGCCGCGTGAATTCTTAAACGTCAGCGCTCATAAATAACGTATCGAACAGATTGCCGGCTGCGATTTATCCGGTTCGAGCCACCGATGTAGCGGATTCTGGGACCGCAGACGATAACATACGCCCGCACGTGCTGCACGTACGTCGAACTCGCGAAAATACGATCGAAATTTGGTCACGTTGCGCCCCGCGCCGGCCGAATCATGACAATTTTCGTTTTACTGATGAATTCGCCGCAGTTTAAGGGAAAACACTCGGCCGAGAAATCGAGTTACTGTGAACGATTCGCCGCGACAATTCGATTAATTCTTTCCGCGAGGTAAAGCTTTCGACAGATTAGGTAATCTACTTTTATTGAACGAACGGTGCATATTTCTAGTGTTTCCGCACTGAATGTGCATTGTTGAACTGTTTTTTTTTTATTGGGTGTACCGAAACGTTTTATTGGCTGTGCCGACCGAAATTTCGTATACCGTTTTATTGCTGTGCAATTTTGTTTTATTCATTGTCCAGTAAATTTGTCATCTTTTATGATACAAGGTATTCAAAATTAATTTGTGGTTAACGACGGCTGAATGAAAAATTCTGTAACATGAAATAGCATAACAAATTGTTGCAACTCTTTCATGTGAATTCAAATAAAATATTAAATTAAATATGATTTAATAATATTACATAAAAAAATTGTTCATTTTATTCTTATTCAATCAAAAACGGCTCATAATATTCTTGATTGGTATGCTGGAGTAATGAGTGATGCCAATATTGTATTTCTATGTTATTTTTCATTAAAAGTTTTTATTTTATATGTTTCTATTATTTCATACATCTTAACCGCGCGCGCGTTTTTTTTTTACTTGGTATTTTTATTCGAAATTCTTCATTAAGGGTTCTATTGTTTTTCGAAAGACATAAATTTCAATATTATACTCAATTTAATATTTTATTAATTATGATCAAAGGTAATCAATGAAAAGGAAGAACTTGAAATTCATTTTTGTGTATCTTCGAACATAATTAAGAACAATGCAATCCACAAAGTATCCATAATCTTACATTTATATGGCAGTCTTTTTCTTTACTTTAAACATAGCAAGACCATATGAAACGTATTTTAAAAAAAGCATATTAAAAATGTTTAATGAAATAATCAAAGCAGCAGAGGATAGCTTTTAAAAAATAATCGAAACATTTGAACCGTTGGAGGAACATAAAAATAATACGGCAGTGCAATGTTGACGTCGCTTAGCAATCAAAAGACAATATTTTTCATCGAATTTTAAAAAACGGTGGTTCGCCTTCTTTTTATCAAAAAATGTCCATAGCCTGGAACGGAGCTTTGTACTTTTACGACACCGTAATTTAGGTCAGTGACATTAGTTTCTCCAGCGAGCCTGTGTACCACGTTCGATATTACAATGTGATTGCAATTTGCAAATACTCGTCTGAAATTTTTTGCATTACGTCATATGGGGCTTCGCACATTTATGTCAACGATGTAGAGTTAGAGACGCTGTTAGGCGAGGGCTTACGCGGTATATTAATAAAACTGTAAACGACAAGTTAACGTGCGCACCATCGTCACGTAGGAGCGTTGAAAGTTCATGCGCCAGGTGGTTCGACGAAACAAGAATCCATTGCTTATTGTACCCGATTTTCGAAAATAATTGAAACGAACGTTTTCAAAAGGACACCGCTCGTTTCTCATTCGCCTATCTTGTTTCCGGGGAAATTACTTCGCCGCGTACAGGGGTAGCATCGCCCGGTGACCCTAATGACATAACATATCGCCGTAATTGACGGCCACGCGTGTTCAACTCTAACGCAATTAATTTCCACGTTAAAAATTCAGATCACAATGCGACATGGCCCAACGCGCTTTCCACAAAGCGGTCCGCGTAATTAAAAACAACGGGTACATTTTATTTTACATCGCGCTAAAGGAACGGCGATAGAAAATAAAGCTGAAGCGTGCAGAAAAAATGCAGGTATTTTTTAATTATTTTACCTGGAATATCCAGTAGCGCGCAAACATTGTCGGTCGCGTAAATGCTCTATTTTATATTCCGGAAATTGTATCTAGATTCTCCCTTTAGTATTCAGAAAATAATGGACAGTTTTTACTCAGCCACCGTGTCCTTTTAATTATTCCATTCATTTAATTGGTGAATTTTATTTCACACCACTTCTGGTACATACATTAAAGAATTCATCCGGATCTAATTTTCACACATCGCTTTGTATTAACAAATATGTAATCAATCTTTTTTAGGATAGGTTAAAGGAATGATAAAGAAAAATAATAAATGATGAAGTTTCATTTTTACAATGATTTCTATTTAACGAAGATTTCTAATAATTCCGTGTATTTTCGTTTCGCAAGTATATCTTATCATTAGATTGTCGATTTTTATGCAAAATAAAAATTGCCTGCATTAATTGCAAGAAACTGCATAGATAATTTGTTTGTTTTTCCATTAATTTCGTCTCGTTTTTCTATTCATTTCTTCTTTTTTTATTAATTTTTTCTATTAATTAAATTTGTTTTTCAATTATACTCGGTTGAAAACAATGCAATAGTATTTTTAAATTTATTAAACGTTTTCACTGTTTTGAATTTGATCTACTAATTTTTGTCATAAATGCATAAAAATCGCAGTCCATTTATCATTTATGAAAAACGTGAAGTAGTAGGAAAACAGTTGGTTCCGCAATATTCAACTTCGTTTCGCTATAACTTTTTTCCTATCTCGAAACACGAGATATAACCTGTCCCAATTACACGTCTCACCCTATATATGTATTGTTCATCAAAGAGTTATACACATTTTAATTGTGCTCTTTGTTCCATATCTCTCGTAAAATGTTCATTGTTCATTTGGGTACTAACATTATGTTTCCGTATGTGGGATAAGGAGAAAAATTGATTCGACGTAAAAGCTCTCGTATTTACGAGAAATTATGTACCATGAATGCATTGTCCCACTTCGTAGAATGAAATTGACGGGTTAGTAGCTTGTGCAATTACAGTTATAACATTTCTCGCACATTTTATGCTTACTTTTATAGCTTACATAGGGTGCACGCAATTGATATTTCTACGGTAATCTATTACACGAAACTAACGCAAATGTCGTTAGTATTTTTTGTAACATTAATTTCTACAGCATTATTTACTCTTATTTATGCATCTGCATTCAAGCATTTCGAATGAATCATTACTCGAATCTTTAATCTTTTACCTTGTTCATAGCTAGACCACAAATTGTATGCATTTACGTCAAAACTGCAATTTGAGTAGCTGCAATTTGAGACGATAGGGAGACTAATTTTTGTTATAATCACACAATCTGTGTCATATTATATTACAATTATAAGTCACATTTTCCTCATTGTTGCAAACAAGGATAATTTAGAGTTAAGTTGAATTTATAGTAACTTTATCACTTATTTCACTGATCCTTTCAACATTTCGGCATGTAAATATTACATTTCTAGACAAAAGTTAAAATTTTCGAAAGTGTGACTCACGCCACTGTGATTCTAACCCACTCGTATCGTTCCGATGCCATTACTGTTTTCTCTAACACATATTCGCAGCTGTCACCATGAAATCCGCGATCTATTAATTACCACGTATCGATACATGTTCTGCACGCGCAGTGACAAACAGCCGACCGAACAAGCACGCGAAATAATCCCCGGTCAGATATTTAACCCCTTCCGTTCCAATAAAATTTCACCGGTCATTAAACGCCTGTCCGATTTCGTTTCGTCCGATTCTTGGCAATGGCCGGAGGTTTCCACGACGAACACCACGGGGATCGTCCAAGTGCAGAAGAAGCACCCGTGGACGATGTGCAAAAATTGGTCCGAACTATACGGCACGGTTCCGGGGAAGCTTGGCCGTTCCTTCCGCTTCTTTTGACGCGCCTTAAACCGAACTTTTAATTCGACAAATACGACGCCGGCCTGGAAACCGATACATTACCTACTTAAAAACAATAGGGGCCGCAAGCGTTTTCCGACAATATATTTCCGACCGGGGGGAGATACTTTTCCTGATTCCCTTTAAATGGTGGCGGTGGCTTTGTTTTTAATGCGACTGACCCACTTGGCCTGGCGTCCCACTTTAGCACCACATACCAGCTACCAGGAATGTCTGATAGTTTAGAATCTAGATCACACTTAACGGATTGACTGTCTCAAATAAACTTTTTCTTTCGGTGTGCTCTCGCGATAGCGACGCTGTCCGTTGCGAAGTGAAAAGGAACGCAAGGAAAATCGAGGTACTACGGTCGTCCTTTTACCTATTTCTTTCTCCCCGCTCCCGGCTCGCTACTTTCCCTCTGGAACTTCTCCGGCTGTGCAGAAAGCAGTAATGGAGGGCTATTTAAGGTTTAAATTACTGTATTCACAGAAACTCTACGCGTTCTCCTGGAAAAAAGTGTTCCGATAAGAACCATTTACTGATTTCGTTAGCTATTTATTAACGGTGTGATGTACCAGGTTGCTTCTTCCGACTTCAGCAGCTGGAACGTCTCTGCTATCGTCAGTTCTATGGAAATGTGTCTCCCAGAAGCAGCGGAATTGATTTGCAATATCAATGCTTTTATTCGGACGAGCCGAATAAATGATGGTAAAAACGACTTAACTTTCTAAGTCGGATGCCTTCTTTATTTGTACAGGGTGGCCACTGAAGAATTGAAAGGTTTGAGGATGTCGTAACTCGTTCAATTTCGATCTTTTTTATTTTCTTCTTTTCGTAGGATATAAATCATCCCCTCGAGATGAAAATGGGTATGTACGATGTCCAGTGACGAGTAAAACTCATTAAGTTTTTCTATTCCAGTGAAAAATCAATTATTAAGACTCGGAGAAGGTTCGGGCAACACTTCAATGCCTTTTTAGCGCTGAATTTGTTTCGCCTTCGCGTTCATCTGATTAGGCTTCCTTGTGTGGGGCCACTTGAAAGAACGGATTTATGTAAACAAATTATTTAATAATATTAACAAGTTGGAAATAATATCCTAAACTCGAGAAGATAATGTCTCTTACTCACTTTCTCATTTTATTAACGAAACAACACTGTATACGACTGCTGTTTTTCTATATTCTATTCACTGCTACCTAATTTCTATAGGAAACACTTCAATGGAATTCAAATGACAGCAAACATTTCTTCAATGTTTTTATATGAGACCTGGATTTACGAGATGTGGTGTTTCTACTTCTTAAGTAGACTAATTAATATTTTGGCGCATATTGTTGTAGAATTATATAAATTATTATCTCATCGTGTTTCCGATGCTGCATAGCAAAATAGCATCATTTTATTTCTCAAATGTTAAAAAACACAGTACTAATAGTCCCACATGAGAAGCTTATAGATAAAACTTTCGTATATGATGTCTGAATATTAAAAAGTTGCATTGCAAATGAAGAAAATAAAGTACTTGTAGAGTAAAATTGCATGCCATTCAAATTTCATCGATTTGCATGTTCGAAACTATTGATTATGCCAGAAAGTACCTAGAAGATTATTTATCAATTGTCACTTACATGAAATCTACCAATCTTTCAAGCCTTTATTTTGTTCATAGCATCTGTCAGACTGCTTTCATCAATTTTCCGAAACATATTTTTGAAGATTCTCCTTGTGAAGATCCACTATTCTTTCTCTCGTTCCTAATGTAACAGCGATTTATTTAATCGAATTTCTGTTAATCGAGCAATTAGGCGACGATTGAAAGTGCACTGGATCAAAATGACCCCGGTACCCGCAATCCGAAGGTTCGGGAATTTCAATGGGCACTGTGTCCACCGTACATTGTTCCAAAGTACGTACTTATTGTTGGATACTGTTCGAGCAGTGCAGAGGTGAGCTGGAGAATCTCGTTGTTCTGGAATAGCAATTCCTCCCGTTATGGATTCATAACACGATGCCACGTGATAGCTTCCATTTTGGAGCTTTGTTTGCCGTGCACCGTGAGCTGGTGCGTGATCGCGTTTCCGTCGTCGAGCTATTTATTCTAACAAACTTTGTAACGGCTGCCCGGTGAAAGCTCCGTCGGCAGTTCGATCGACGCGATACGCCATTACAAGGTGTTGTGTACACCGGCCTCATTGAGCAACCTCAAACAATACAGAACGGGGAAGATCGAAAACTTCCGACGGAGAGACTGCCACAGTGATCCGTCGTGAATGTGCGACATCAATCGTAGTAATGTGAGCATGTTAATGGAGATCACGTGGGGGAATCACTTTATTCAGTTGCGCGAGATATGTGACTTTACAAACAATTAGACGGTAAAACTATTCCGAAGCGTAATAATTATTATGCAACGATTTCTTCATATCGCTTATAACAATTGTTTCCTGATTTCCAATAACATTTGTTCGTAACATTTAGATCGCGGATTTTATGCATTTAGGGTACAAATGAGCAGCTGAAATATTAAATTAAAAATTAAATAAGAAGTAATCGAATAATATTGTTGCACTGTTTTCAGCTTATCAAAATTGTCAAAAGACACGATTCATTTTTATCCAATTTCCGTTTCATACGATCGTCTCTTGGAAAATGTTTATTTTGCATAAAGATTCGCGGTAATATCGAGTAATGTTTCACGCGAGAAGGCGCCATGGCGTATTCGAGACGTGAATTTCAACGAAGAACCGACGAAGATTCGACGATGCTCGTTTGACTAACGTAAGATCGACGTGTATCTTGTCGACGACGGCTGCATCGCGGCTGGTGAATTAAAACAGAATAAACGAGAACATCCACTCCTTCGTTCGAGAGAGCCGGTGAAAAGTGGAGCACGCGAGAAACGCGGCGTGACAAGGCGACAAAGCGGCTAATTGATCGATCCTCGACGCGATTCAGCCGTTATACAGCATCTTTGCGACCGAGCCCGACGACAATCTACGCGCGCACAGAGATTAATATTGGTTCCTGCGTTTGAGGCCAATTGTGCAACGGAAGTTGGTCAGCGCCCAATCGCTTTGAATGTGCCCTGGTGATGGCTGACGACGGCGCGAGGCGCAGGCCGCGGCGAATATATCGCAGACATCGATGTAAAATTAATTATTCGACGGCGAACGATCTCCGCGAGTAACACGCCGTTCGGGAATAAACTTGCTCGTTCGATCTTGTAAATCCGCTCGCGAGTAAAACCAACGAACCCGCGCACAGCGCCGCCGAATTCCCCTGAGGAAATGTAACGTTTGACAATTATGCTCGCCGAACTTTCCAACTACGTATAACTGTGATTTTCTTGCACCGACTGCCAGCAAGTTCCTGCGCCAGATAGTTACGGCGTGTCGATTATTAATTATTAAGTTGTTCGGAAAGTTCTGATGTTGGGGAGCTATTATGAATTAAATGCTTGCGTGCTATATTGTTATGAAAAAGCACGTGGTTTTAATTGTATTGGAAAACGATGTGAAGATATTGCAAGAAGAACACATGAGTCACGTGCAGTCATTGTTGCAGATATTATGCGTAGTTCCAGTTTTGATTAACACTCGAACAACGGATTGCTTTCACAACGATATAAATAAGTGTGGCTACGTCATTTATAATTTTCTTTATAATTTTTTCCGAGATACTTTTTAAGGAACTCCTGGACACGTTAATTTTTCTATACACATTAATGAAACTGTGAAGATCTAAATTGAAATTAGAATTTGAATTAAAAACTGTTTAAGATATTGATTAAGATACAATACTTGTATCCCGGGTCCAAATAAACTCGAGCAGTATTATGCGAGCGTTGCTGTAAGTATGTTTTCTAATGAAGTGCAGTAATGCAATTTATAAATTCACGAAGAAGATAATCGAAAATTTGCTTTGCCCATTTGATGTAAAATTATTTCACAGATTTCGAAGATGAGATTGTACGTAATTCCAAAAGTTATTTTGAATTTGTATAAAATGTATTTTTATAAATAACATTGAAAATTAAAAAAATTATCGAACGCAGGGTGTAATGACAAGAGTCGTTAATAGAACGTGATTAATAATTTGTCGTGAAAGATCACGATCCATTTATATTACTTTTTTCATACTCTTTATTATTCTTTAAGAAATCTATTTTTCTTTGACTTACAGCGTTACGGTAACATTTATCATGCGTTTCCCGGGTGTTATTCATTGCTACAATTTTCTAATGTTCTGCGGGTAACGCGATCAAAAATTGTTATCGCGTTCAATGCGAACCTCGATTGAACTGCGCTCAATGTACCGAAAAGAGTCACATCGTATCGACCGGGTTTTACCTTCAAAAATGCAGCTACCTGAAATCGTTTGAAAAAGAATATTTGAAATTGGAGAAAAGTCGCACAAGAATGAACGAGCAAAATTTTGATAAAGAATGTACTCAACATTCAAGTCAATTACAACGGAGAAATTGTTTATACGTAAATGTTTAAATGTTAAGAGTGCATAGAACCTTAAAATTTGTTGCGAAACAATTGACATATTATTATAATTTACACTATAAATTAACTACACTACAATTCTCCGGGAACTTTATTGTAGCGTAACAATTGCTCTACGAATATCCGAACAATATTTTTATGAACGGAGCATCACATAATATTTACTCATGTGTCGCCTTGTAAAACTTACAAGACTGAATTTGCTTAAAAATCTTGCAATTTTTATAACAATGTGTGCAGGGAATATCCAGTGGAAACGACGTTGCAATTTTAACAATTTATTAATAAAATATATATATATATATATATATATATATATATATATATATATATATCGTTTGATTAATTAAAAACAATATTAAATCCATGTCACCCTTAACTCGGATTTCCATCAGTGTCGGATATATATATTAATTTATCTATATTATATCTATATTATAATATAATATAGATATATATATATAAAAATCTTGCAATTTTTATAACAATGTGTGCAGGGAATATCCAGTGGAAACGACGTTGCAATTTTAACAATTTATTAATAAAATAAATATATATATATTTATAAATATATATATATTTATATATATATATTTTATTTATTAATAAAATAAATATATATATATTTTATTAATAAATTGTTAAAATTGCAACGTCGTTTCCACTGGATATTCCCTGCACACATTGTTATAAAAATTGCAAGATTTTTATATATATATATCTATATTATATTATAATATAGATATAATATAGATAAATTAATATATATATCCGACACTGATGGAAATCCGAGTTAAGGGTGACATGGATTTAATATTGTTTTTAATGAATCAAACGTGACAAGCGTATAGCAGCATAAAGTTATACAGAGAACGTAACATAATACTTCTCGTTCACAGCTGTTCGTTGAGACAGTGACTTCCATCCTCGCCTTCAACACGGTTGCCTTTTCATTACGAGTTCACCGTCGCATCGTCAAGTGGTTAAACATAGGACATTCTTCTCGGTAGTATCATTGTCGTGTACACACCTTACACATGTTTTTAATGAGCACCATACATCTCTTTTCTATTTTCGTGTTCACACTTAATCCCTTTCATTAAATTTATGCTAGCCATCTCTCCCGTAAACCGAGCAGCGAATTGCTTCACAGTGCGTACGGTTAAATCCCTGGTCAGGCCAGTTGTATATTGTAATGTGCATTACTCTACTGCCTTTTCATTTGTTTCATTCGCAGTTATCAAGGCTTTTAACTGCATTACGGTGTGTTGTAGAGGAAACGTACGAAATTGAAGTTGTTCATGGAAAATGTTTCTGATGCAAGCTTTTTCATTTCAAAATAATACGCGCACAATTACAGTGCTTTGAATGTGGATTGCGTTTAGCCAATCGGATACCACACAGGAAAATACGTTTAAGGATCGTTGAAAAATTGTTTAAAGATTGTTTGAAGACCGTAGAAGCTTACAGATGATTCGTGAGAATAACTTTTGTGTGCACAACCAAAATGTCCAGAATATTTTAAGCGTAGTTATATAAAATATTTTACGAAACGTTAATTGTTGCAATGGTGTAACAAAAAATAGAAATCCGGAGTGGTTTGCGATATTTCGTCAAAAATCGCTTAAAACTAATGAAGGAGAAAGAAAAACGGGTAGTACTCGGGTACCTGGTTGTTTGCGCAAGAGTTAAGAGTGATGAATTGCGTGCTTAAAATTTGTTTACATTTATTCTGCAGTAATGTCAAAAGCAGTGGATCGCTGTGAATATCATAGAAATTAAGGTACTATGACACAGTCGTAAAATAACTACCTAAGTGATATAATCGTCGAATAAAACTGTTTTCAAATTGAAGTGTATTACGTCAAAAGAATTACAAAATCTGTTCATTCGGCGAAATTGAATTTTATACAATTGTTGCAAAAATTGGTTAAAGTAGTTTGCAGCAGTGCTTCATAGCCGGAAGACGCATAGCCATTACAGTTTTTGCATAGTACGCCATAACTTATAAAGACAATGCTATCCGATGACTCCACGTTTTATGAATCATTTTTTAATCGCATTGACGACTTCGTCATTTCACGGAGCTAACTGGCAATAAGCCGGAGTTGTTTTGGTGTTATCACGTACGAGACCGACGAAACACCGAGAACGATAGAAATGAAATCGAATTGCAAACCAATGAAACAATCGAATTGACGCGCCTGCTATCAGCGTCGTCACATTTGCGAAAATTCCCATCATGGATTTCGCAAAGGAAAGAGGCATGGAAATATTCGTTGCGAAACATTCAGAGAATAGCAAAGATTTCACTGTAAAATTATTTCACTATTTTCGAATGTTTTGCAAAAGCATGCGCAGTGTTTAATAAAATGTAGAAACAATTCGTCGAATAATTGGTTGCACTGTGATTGTTTAGTTTTGATTGTGTAAAGAATGATTGAAATTATTAGCTGAAGTATGTAATCGTATAATTGATGTTTGTAATATAATAATAATATTATATCTAATGTAATATATAATAAATAATATAATTTATCTAATATAATGTCTAATGTAATATATAATAAATAATATAATTTATCTAATATAATAATAATAATGTCTAATGTAATATATAATAAATAATATAATACCTAATACAGTTTCTCCGTATTTTATTAAATATACGTTTATTACACTGCGTGAATTCTGACAAAAATAAGTATCTCTCTAATATCAAATTTTATGAAAGATTTGGCAACTGTACAAACATTATAAAATTACGAAGTAACAGAATATTATAAATTTCACGGACTATTTATACAAACTCGAGGAGATAAAATTAGTTCCGCCAAGCTCTCATATCGAATATATTACGAAATTCGATGCCAGTGAACTGTAATAAAATTTCTTTCTCGTCTGTTGAATAAATTTCTTAAAATGTGCTTCTCGGAGGAGCCGTAATAACAGTTGGTGCACTGGAAGGTAGTATATTCCAAGAAAAGAATACCATTCCGCTGACTATTCTGTAAACTTGAGGAACAAGGATTCGGTGTCGCAAAACGACACTTCGATTTATAGTCGGTATCAGTGTTCCGGATGGAATAGTTTTTCCGCGTCGAGCTCTTTCAAGTTTCCCGGCCCTGAACGAACACCCACTGAGACGAAAATTTGTAACACTTTGATTTCCATTCGAATCGCTCTCAACGAAATTTAAATATCACGTCCCGAGACTTTCCTTTCTTGCGCGGGTGAAGTTGTTTAAAGAAATCCTCACTTCGAAAACAACTCGGTCCCTTCGTATTCCCGTGGAAATCATCCGACCAGGAATATAAAATTTTGATGTCCTCTAGTCATTCTATATGCATGTAAGAAAAGCTGCTACAAATGTTTTTCCTGTTCGTGGCATATTTACTTATACAATTCTGTTAAGTAATACATTTATGTATTATTAATTGGGCATTATTATTATTATTAGGTATCCATTGAAGCAAAAATAAAATATACAAAATTGATGAGAGAACATTGTCAGAGCACGAAAACATGTTTAAAATTCCGTAGACATTTCTCGAGCATCCCTTAAGCATGCTACGGTTAATCCGATTGATCAGTGAAGCGTTCGGTCAACGTTGGACTATGGGCGCCATACTTTTATCGTTCGCCCTCCAAATGAACTATTCAAGGAGCGTACCCTTGGTGTCAGACTCAGACGCAACTCGCGGCCAAGTTGAAATCAAACCACGCCTTCCGCGGAAGTGTAATTCGCATTATAAAACCGAGCTAACCAGAGACAAAGCTTGTTTTGTATTCTCGGGGAAATTCCATCGCGAAATTAATATGCACTGGACACGATGCCGCCCTCAAACGAAAGATGAAAGTCCAATGGCGGGCGCAACTTACAATTTCCCAGTAAAATAATAGACCCAGGCGTACTGAACTATATTCAGACTCAGATGAACAAATACGAACGAAATACTTCATTACCATCATTGTTGCATTTCACAATATAATTTAAATTGTTATTGGACTGCGGATTTTTATGCAATATTTAATTTGTCTGCATCAATTGCAAGATATTGACGTTACTTAGGTATTTATAGTCGTTCCTAATCATTTTAACGAGTCCAAAATAATGTAACAGTATTTTAATATCCTTCAAATACTTTTATCGTTTTACATTTGATTTACACATTTTCTCAGTGTATGCATAAATAAAATCGGCAGTATAATTATTACGATTGAAAAATTTATATAATAAACTCATGTTTCAAGTTTAGACCTAGAAATTAATGTTACATTTAGTTAGCAAAACATATTTGGCAAAGATAACATCGATAAGTGGTAAAGATAATTTCATCGCTGGTGATATTGAAAATGTTTGTTTCTTTGTAATCCGTAAAATAAGGAATTTAAAGGCGAACGGTTATCATTAGACAGCGGATTTCTTTGCAAAATACAAATTGCCTGCATTAATTGTAATATACAGAAGCTACATAATAATTTTTTTCTTTAATTATTATTTGATTCTGTTGGAAATAATCCAACAGTATTTTCAAGTTCTTTAAATATTTTTACTGCTTCATATACGATCTATTTATTTTTGTCATAAATGCATAGTATCCGTATTTTCATTATCATATTGTTCAATAATTCTGTATGATTTTCATAAACCCATGATCTTCGTGTTTGATGATGGAACAATAGTACGCATCGTTTCATTACGATTTTCTCTATGCATCATTAATTCCTGCATTTTATTTGCTTATCCGGTTTTAATATGCGCGCGAACAATTCCCTCGGCGATTGCTTTAACGATTTTATCGAACACTGTCTGCCACGGATAGTAAAATGCTAATTAACGTAATTAACGGCTTTTTATTTACAATGGAGATTGGCTGTTTCGATGAGACTTTTTATAAGGCTTTAAGAGTATCTAGGCTAAAGGGAGGGGCGCTTCAATATCCTTTTCTGCTAGTTGCGCGCGTTGTAAAAATGAGGCGGATTGTTCCATGAATATTGAACAAGTGAATACAGTGTTAAGTTACCTGTTATACATGAGAACGTCAGGTTTCCAAAGTCTATGTGGCGGGATCCTAAGGTCTCTCACACCTCCATACTCCGACGTGTTCCATCTCATGTTCACATCGTTCCATTCCTGTAAATACACAAGACACGTGCTTTAGGAATATCGTTATAATTATTTACATCTACGATTGACAACTATAAATTGCAAATCATTGTACAAAATCGATTTTTCCCTATCGTTTCGCACAAGTACAATATTATTGTAGCTATTACGTAAATGGAAATAGAAATAAAATGCAAACGGAAATAGAAGTAATAAATAAATATAAAATAAATGGAATATCATTCTGTTTGTATATTCTCTTAAAATATTCAACGATACGTTATTTTTCTGTAAAATGTTTCAAATTACTGATAATAAACTGAATCTTGTTATTTTGCATGTATTGTCTATTTAATATTGTGCACATTAATTAAGTGCATAAACCGTAGGGTCTATTTTCAACAAACAGTATTAATAACATATATAAAATGTTATATTGAAAGTGTATCAGTTTGTTCTTTCACTTAAATCGTACAATTGACTCGTCATCACTTTATTGAAGGCAGTAAATGCAGGGTCCAAATTTTAAATTAACTCCCGTTTGTTGCAATCGAGGTAAAGAATTTTTATTTTACATAAAGATCCCGCAGTTTATCAATCGCTAAGCTTCTGTCATGTTTATTTCAATTCTTTTACTTATTTTGTAATATTATATCGTACATTATGAATATAATTGTTTGTTGTATTCGTTAGGAAATATTTCAAAATTAGAAGAAATAATAACAAATTCACGAAAAGTATACTGTCTTATTTTTTATAATGGACACGTTTTTCGTTCCTTAAATTTCTTCAATTTCAAGTTTCTTTACGCAGTCATTTTTGACTGAAAATATAAATTCGACAAAGTAGACAAGTCGATTTTTAATGACGCATATTTTGGGAGAGTTACTGTCTTAGAGGAGTATTATTATAAGACGGTATATCGCATGTATTCTCGTGGAGACTGTCATTCTTTTTTTCGTGTAAAGTTACTCGACTCTCATACGTTCCCTTGGGCAATGCCTGCAGCCTCGCGACACGTATATTCCCTGTATCTCTATGAGAACGTTTCCGGGACACTGCAATAATTTAATAACTTTCAACTGTGTAAGTTATTTAATAAACGTTTACGTAATTCATTTGTCCATTAAAAGTAAATTTTTCTCACTTTTATGGCATGCATAAAAACCTTCCGGAATTTTATAATATTATATTTAATAAGCGTTCACTGCGAGTACAAATATTATTATAACTTACGACTATGTAATTTATTTTTCTATTGAAAATAAATTTCGTACACTTTCATTCAAAATTTAAAAAATTCAAACGTATTGTATAAAGTTCCCGTGCGACAGTGTTGAACATCAATTGATTAAAATTTGTAATTTGTTTAAGTGATCGATAAAAACGGTTCAAGGAATTAAACGTCGAAAAGTCGATTGAATTTATCGATTGTTGACGCAATCGTCAATCATCGATTGAAAGAAATGATTAATAATTGTTGATTTTTGTATGAAATTAGATTTTAATTAATAATAAAGACGGAATTAATGAATTAAATAATTCCATTAGGGATTGTCTGTATCAGGTTTATCGCTTTATCGTGGTTACTTAATCGTTAACAGCGAGTAACAATTAAAAAAGATTTAATCGTTAATTGCGATTAACAGCAGTAATTGAATCGAATTTTAAAAACGTCATTTTATGTGTCGTCGATTGTAATTTTTTGCCCAACTCTGCCTTGTGGCTAGTATCTTTAGACTTGCAAATTGATATCGGGTTTCAAGAAATAGCACGCTAGAAGCTATATATAAAAGTGCTTTCTAAAACGCGTGAAGTAGTAAATTGGCTTCGGAAACTGTAATTCCACGACTATTTCGTTGACAGCTGAAACACCGCTCGCTCGAAATAATCCTGAAATTCTATTGGAACTGCGAATAAGAATAATAGAATGCTATTTCTGGTTGATAGCGAATATGAAACGAGTTTAGTTGACAAGAAGAAAAAAAGAGAATGGAACGTGCTGGCTGGCTCGGCACTGTGAAACAAAAAAGAATGAAATAGTATAGTCTATCGTAGTTGCCAATTTCGTGACATCGCGAGTACGTTAAATAGTTGGTCTCCGGGCTCTTTCGCCGTGAACGATGCGCTGTCGATTCCAGGGTGCTAATACCTTCCAGCGGAGTTTTCGAGGAAATTTTCCAGACTTTCGTCCACAGTTTGCACAACTTTGCCGGAAATACGAGGCGATTTGGAAAGTTCCGAAGTTTTGGCAGGGCTCTTCACTTTGGTATTTCGGACCCTTCCTGGTTAAGACAAGAACCGATGTGGACAGAACGCCGATAAGCTAGCAACACCCTATCACATACTCCGCGCGATCGATCTAGACATAAACAAGTGGTTTTCCGAGTAAAAAGTTTCATACCGAAATGAGACGAACTTGCGATTAACTTATGCGGTGAATACCTTCATTTAATCTACAGAGGATAACTATACGTATGAGCCGTTTATTTTGAAAGTGGCATAAGTCACTTTACCGTAATGAAAAGTGGTGATTTTTTAATGTTTATACGAAATTATTTATACTGAGAAAAATATCAGTATCCTGAGATAACAAATACAAGTAAATCTTCTTGAAAGTTAGCATCCATATTTTTAAACGCGTTAAAACGCAAACCCTTAAATATGTCGACTTAAAAACAAAGTGACTTATGCTGCTACTTTCAAAATAAACGGCTCATATAATTGTTTTATTAATATATTTGTATTGGAAATATCTTGAAACTGATTATGCTATTAATGAGATCCATCTAGACGTTCTTTCGAGTCTTTTGAGTGACTTTCTCAGTAAAAAGTTTGACACTACCGCTAGATCAAATATAAAATTGTAAAAGCATTAGAGGAATTTGAGAATATGTTAATATTACGGACGATTTATTAAAATTATTAAAAGACGGCAGATATTTCCATTTGACTTATGTTTCTTAAATTTAATTTAGACATTTTTGTGGTATACTCCGTGTGATATTACAAACGATTATTTTGTAAATATGTTTATACCGAAAACATTGTGGAATTAACTATGTTATTTTTTATTAGTGATTGGAACATGTTATATTTCTCCGAGGTTATTTCTTGTTGGCATATTATTCTTAATGGAAAGATATTAATTGAGTTTAATGTAGGAATAGTATAGGGGAAGTTCCGAAGAAGTGTAGAAACGATTGCGGACTTTCAGAAGTAACTTGATCCAGCTGGAGATATCGTATCGCAGACTGATGTAGAAAATTATTTTAATGGAAACTTCTGCTGGATGTAACAGTAACCGGTTACTAGTCAATTTCGCATGTCATGCTACCCTCTTGCTTTCAATGAACTCCATAATATATTGAAATATTGCAATGAATATTGTACTTAGATATTGTACTGAAATTTGCAATAAAATGCATAACATGTAAAGGAATTAGAATCAATAATATTAGATTTTCTTAATTTTTAGACAGTAGGTATTACAATTGTAGAGAGAATGATTATTCATTTATTGCTAAATTTAAAAATGTTTCGTAGATTAACACGTATATCTATTATAGAATGATGATTTATTTATTGCTAATTTTGAAAGTGATTTGAAGATATATAACATTATATAATATTTATTATATTTATTATATAATATTTATTTATTATATATATTATATAATAGATATATGTGTTAATCTACGAAACATTTTTAAATTTAGCAATAAATGAATAATCATTCTTTCTAGAATTGTAATACCTACTGCCCAAAAATTAAGAAAATCTAATATTATTGATTCGAATTCCTTTATATGTTATTATGCAATATCAATAATTATTATATTATATCTGTAATAGATACTGTAATACAGATATTGGTTTTTCTTACTAATTGACGTCTATCTGTTTCATGTTCAAGATACATCACTTTCATTGTATGATAAAATATTTAACACACTTCAAAACTGTAAGATAAGTTAAGACAATTTTTATCATTCAAAGCTCAAATATAATTCACCAATTTATCACACGATTCCCATTTACAAAAATGTCACAAAACGTGAAAATGTTTTACAGTATCAAAATTGAAACTGCAACAAAACGGTATTCATAACAATGTCGGCGTTCTTCATTCTTTCCTTGTGCAATTAAATAATCGTTTTTCATAGTTTTTCATGTTTAATCTGAAAAAAGATAGAAACGTACAGGAACGACACTAACAGATGTAGAGAAACATAAAGAATTAAAAAAACAAAATAGATTCGGACACCGAACATTTGCAGAAAGCACAAGCGTTTTTCATAAAGCGACAGAATTTTCTCCGCAGCCTGAACATCCGGAACGCCGTAGAAGGGCTAACGGAAAATTTTTGAGTTCGACTCGCGAAGGAAAGGATTTCAACGATCCGAGCTGGTCGTCAATTGGACAACGGCGTGAGAATGAAGAGTTGTTGGTTTTTTTTTCCTGTAATCGAGGAAAATGACGAGAGAAGAGCGTATTGACGGGTTCCCACGTTAACCGCAGCCGACACTCGTAGAATACTTCTCTTCGGAGTTCCTCGATCCGTTTTCCTGTCGGCTGTTAGATTCACACCCATTAGTCTCTGACTCTCGATTGATTAGCCACTGATGGAGTACACGAGCAGATAATTAATAATAGCCACTGTGCTTGATGGTTTACGCGGCACGCATAGACCGTTTATTATATATCCATTTGCACGCAGGCGTGTGGAAAGCCAGCATACAGGATCGTCGTTCCTCTCATTATGAGATTAGTTCATGACTAACGAACGTGGCTTTGAAGTAAATGGCATATTCCAGCGATTCCGTCTTCCAGTTTAATTCGGACCTCGTGCAAAAGTCTACAAATGATCGTCTGAATATGCGACAACTAATTAACAACGATGCATTCACGACGACACGTTCGTTCTCTCAGAATTTGATAGCCTTCTGTTGTCTTTAGTTTCATTTTTAGTTTCTTATTTCTTGAATACTTTAACTACCAGCAGTTCTCCAATAGTTCATTTAGAATCGGAGACCAAGGGTTAAGGATTTCTGAAAACATTGTTCGATAACTAAAATAATCTCATCCATAAAGAATCCAATTATTATTAATATAATATTAATATAATCAAATTATATATTAATTTACATTATTACGGTAATATATTAATATATTCCATTAATACAATACATTAATATATTACGTTAATACACCAAATTATAATATATTACATTAATGTATTAATATATTATAATGAGAAACAAAAACATTATATATTTTGCCACGCTTTGAGACCCTTAAAAATTTTGACATAATGTTGATCGAATAACGAAATTAACAGATTATATTAGAAACCGTACAAGTAAATCATGAATGGTTACAAACCTTATTTCAATTTTGATTCCTTCGATAATTCGTTAAATTAGTTTAAGCCTAAATAGACTTTTCAATAACTGAACGATTTCGAACAACAGATCGTCAATTTCCTTTTAAATAATAATTTCAAAAGAAATTGTGACATAATACATTAACATATTACTGTAATATAGTAATGCAATATATTAACGTAACATATGTTACGTACAGTATTTACAATAAATATATATATATACGTAACATATGTTACGTTACAGTATTTACAATAAATTTAGCAACGAAAATTAGATCGTTTTAGAACGATAAATAGTTTCATACATTTAACAAACAGAATAAAAGTCCAACCTATTTAACTCGAATAATGAACGACCGATACGTTGAACTAAAATAATGTAATTGGAATTCTATTATACGCTTCCAAGCACGAAAAAAGGTTCGCCAGGTGCGCAGAAAAGGTCCTCGAAAAATTCCGTACACAAAAAGCTTGCCGGTGTAAATGTTCAGACCTTAAAAATGGTCGAGCTGTCTTCGAGGAAAGGAGCGCCGTCAGCAGGAGCACCCTTTTCCCTCTGAAACACTTTTTGTTTCCTGTTGACACAACTTCCTGCTACGGGGACGTCGTTGTCCAGAGCGGAGCATAATTTTTAGATAGCACGGTACTGCTTTCTTACTAGGTCAATCGGACTTTCTTGGTTGCAACCTTAGCCGGTTTGATACCGAGGGCTCAACACCTGCGTGGAGGTCAGTGACGGGCACGTCACGTACAGACACACGACGGAATCAGCATTTTTCTAGTAACATTATGGGCAACGTATACACTTCTAGAAAGAAAGTAGGTCGAAGCGTTTCCGGCATTTCCGGGTGGCGGTCAAAATTTTCTATACGGCGATTCACCCTAGTTTACGTTTCTGTTCATCGAAGAAGTAAAACTTCGCGTTGTTTATGCACAGCTCCTTATGATCGGGAATGAAGTAAACGCGTTATGGAACTTGCTACTGACATAGTTTTGACAGTATTTCCTCTGCCGTGGAAGAAACAGTTGTTAGGGAAAGTGTGCTTTAAAATGAAATTTAATCGATCATTTATTTAACGTCGAACTTCTATTTTTAATCTCTATTTTAAAATGTAGAGTATTCATTAAGTAGTATCGTTTTTTTCATGAGTAGTATCGTTTTTTTTTATTACGTCTAGTATCACATAATAGTAATCACTAGATTATTGCAGATTTTATGCATTCGTGTGCAAAAATGAATACATGAAAAATTCGAGACAGAGAAAATATTTAAACAATTGAAAGATACTATTGCATTACGTGCAACACATTAAATTTATTAGAAGAGAAAATAAATGTTAGATAGACTTCTATATGCATCGTGCAGTCAATGCAGACAATTTTAATTTTGCATAAAAGTTCACAGTCTAGTAATTACAATTGCTTATCAGCCAATTATTACTCCATTTTCAAACAATGTCTGAAGTTTTAAATTAGAAAATTTCTAATTAGTGTGCTCTAAAATAAAATTTCTATTATTTATTTAATGTCATGCCCCAATTTATATTTGAAGTATAGAACATATGCATATTAAGTGCAGTTCATGTATGTATGTTAGTATTAGTTCGTTTCGTGAGTCGTGTCGTTTTTTGATTACTTCAAGAATCATTACTAACTAGGGTTTTTTTTTAATCCTTTGGTATCGAACGCTGTCTTTTCATATCAATTCAACACCGTTCCTGCATTTTCTCCATTATGAAAACGTTTGCTTCCGGTATTATAAAAGTATTTCAAGCCCTTTCAACGCGGTACATTGATTTTGGAATCTCCGATTTTGTAAATGGTATTGCAGTTAGGTGAGATAACAGGTAAACAAGGTAATAGTCGTTAAGCAAGTTTCCGTTTAAGCGTACATAAACTCACATTCAATTGATGCAATGTATGCATGCGTAATTTAATAGTGGCAAAACCTAGAAGCAAGGCAAACTTTCTGGGTTATCTGATATATCAAGTGATGTAATAAATTGCCAACGAATCTGTAGAGATTACGATCAGCTTCGAAAATAAGAAAGATAACTCTTTACCATTCTACGCTGAACATTTCATTATTATTAATTCTAAGACGCAAGAGTTGCATAAAAATGAATTTCTTTTGCTAATAATTCTCACGAGGTTAAAACAACGTAACGATATCCTTAAGTTTCTTTGTCGTTAATGTATAAAATCCGGGCTCTGTATGTTCAGAATAAAACAATATTAATAAAATCATTCGCAATGTGAATCAATTAATAGATTCAGTTTTAATTGCATAAATTGCACATTCCGTCAGAATGTAATTGGGATTATTTAAGTATTGTCATGTATATACTTCTGGTTACTGCGGTGTGTGTGTTGGATTATATACATTTTACTAGTGTAAGCTAAAGGTCTTAGTTCGTAAATAAATCATAATATGATATCGTAAAAACCACAATCTAGTAAAAGAATACGTACACCATTAAGCCTTTTTAAAACCTCTGCCGAACATCTCCAGTAAAGTATCGACATTTGTGTGAAAACATTGCAAGAAATACGCTTTCCAATGATACGCGACGTCCCGATACTGCATTGTTTCGCCAAAGTATGAAACACGATTTTTTCTAAGTAATTTCATGGGGAAGCTTCTACGCTCAAATCCTGGCAGTGTAGCTTTCACGGACAATATTGCTTTCTTTCAGGAGTGTTCCTCCACTTACCGTATACATTACAAAGGATTGATCTCCTTATCCATGAGAAAACTGAGAAGCTTTTGTTCCTTTGGGAGGGAGACAAATGCTCGCGATCTTGTCGTGCGCTTCACGTACAGCGAAAACGAATTTTCCAGGAACGCCGGGATGGAAACGCGCTCGCAGGAAAGGCAAAAGTCATGAAACGAAAACTGACAATGAGACAGATCCCGTTGAAATGCTTCCTGACCCCTGGACTCTCTCAACGTTAAATGAAAAATACATGTATTCCCAAAAGACGGTGTCTGAACGCTTCCCCCAGCTCTCAACCGAGCTCATCAATTTTTTGCGTTGAAACGTAACTGGACTTTGGCATGTCTCTGGTGGACGAATCTTCGCTCACAACAGCTAACTATTTGAAAATGTATAATATATTTACAACGTATAGCAGCCATTTATTCGAAACAAAACTTAATTTGGAAGCGCCTATTATAGTATAACATACTATTGTAATATACTATTATATACTAAGGTTGATATTATAATGTATTATACATATACTAATATGCTATATTAATCCTTTGTAGTCGAGGTTACAGTATATTATAGTATAATATATTATATTATAGTATATTATACTTTATAATACAGTATACTATGTGCATGATAATTACTGCAAGCAATGTTAAATGCAATCGAATGCATTTAACACTGTCTGCACTGTGAACACAAGATACAGAAGCTACATAAATCATATGATTTACTGTTTTGCATTTCGGTACGTCATTTCTGTCATAAATGTAAAAAATTGACAGTCCGAATATCATTGTTTGATTTTGCGATTCGATACAATTAATTCTGTTTTCAAATCTTTTCGGACAAGAGTGATCAAACTGCAATAGCAAACATTAAAAACTCAGGTCCGTAAATGGTGTATTAAAAGGTTACGGTAAAGTTAATTGGAAGAGGTTTTGAACCGGTCTAAATCTTGCAATGATAGTTGGAATACAATAAATTCCCACGAACAAAGGTTCAGATCAATATAAGAGATGTAGAAATGAATGTATGCATATGAATGTGAAATTAATCTCTTGAGAATCATCTGTCAATGATTTACGCATATTAAGAATAGTTCAATGATTCTTTCAAGTTACTACAATTTATAAAAAAAAGAATTTTAAACCGCTACCAGACTCGCGATTTGGTACGAATGATTTCGATACTTATTCTTACGCAGGAACGCGATTACCCCGTTTCCGAGTATACAGCTGTTCCTGTGTCATACAGCGTACTTATGATCTCGATTATAGAGGCAGCTGTGATTGCGGCCCCGGTTTCTTCGGAACGAAAAGTAATTCACGCCACAAGGGGTTAATATGTGTCATGTTACGCGCTCTCGTTACAACCAAGCCGCCATAAAGCAATATTATATGGGCCCACGTTCCACTGACACTCGCTGATAATTCCGGTCGTAAATTCCACGATAAGAAAACGGAGCAAGATCCGAAACGTACGTGCCACGACTTAGGCGGAATTAATGCCACGATGTATACGAAAATCCTAACGTTTTCTGATTTCAATTTTAACTTCACTTGTGTCCTTTCCGAGTACCTTCCACGATTGTATCGATTTCTTGTTAATGGACGAATTTCAACATGTCTACCTTTATTGTATTTCTTTAGCAAGAAATTATAGAAGATATTAAACGTATGGAAAAAGATTTTCAATAAGTAGTGGGACTATCGAGCATATAATTCGAGCATTTGCTGTGATAAAAATGGCCAAAGGTCTAAGTAAATTTAGACTTTGTTAGTCACTTTTAAAGGTCGGTAGAATTAGTGTTAAAAACGAGACAACAGCTTTCGATATATAAATTGTTTAAATAAAATTTTATAAATAAGAAAGCTAAGGAAACATCATTGTTTTAACTTCCTCATTTCAACCAATTGCACTCTAAGAAATTTGTGTGTACTCGTTTTCCATAAAACCAGTCTGTCCAAGACCTCCAAAAAAGTTCAAGCCAATCAGACTAATTTGAACAAAAGTGTTTCGTTTAAAAAGGCGATAACATATCTTCCGTCGCGAGTACGAATGGTAGATCGAACAGAAATAGAAATGTATTCACGGTCATAGAACCGACCCGTAGCAAGAATGTATATGTCGTCGCTTCGGATCGCGGAGTCTCGCGGCGTCAATCGAGAGCAGGAAAATTAATTAAAATAGTTGACCGATTTTCCCACAGACAATCGTCTGGGGACGAGTACGAAACGAAAGTTAATCGAACCGGTGGGATTTCATTCGGGCGCGGTCCTAATGGAACCGGAAAAGCACCGAAGGACTTTCGACGTCGCCTTACAGCGATCGTAAATTCCACCCTCGAATTTTCGTGCCGCCCTCTTTCTTCGATTTTTCTTCCCTTGTGTCCGAGGCATTCCGTTGCCTGGTATTAGAGAAATCTCGCAGGACCTAATGACACGTCCGCGTTAAATTTCGCCAATCGGGGAATCTCAGTAATTTCGTTTATCGGCGGAGTGGAACACGCCCGAATACCAGCCCCTTGTTTTATGGTACACTAATACGATCGCGGGCCGGGGGACGGGGTGATCTACAACGTTGCATTGGCATGCCGTCCTGTCTTCCATTTCTCGCTTTTACGTTCGGCTCGAAACAGTCGCATTATAGGTCAGGAGGGCCGTACATTAAGGTAACGAATGGCGTACGATTAACGTTCCCGCGTGCAGAGTGTTCTGGATAATGGCACATTCTATCTCGAAAGAGGGCGTTGAAGTGTCTTGAAGGATGCTTT
This sequence comes from Megalopta genalis, assembly GCF_051020955.1. Lineage (NCBI taxonomy): Eukaryota > Metazoa > Arthropoda > Insecta > Hymenoptera > Halictidae > Megalopta > Megalopta genalis. The sequence continues at coordinate 15,708,079 of NC_135023.1, forward strand.
CCTTGGGATTCATTTTTGCTACCGTGATTCCGTGAGATCATGTTAAAGGGAAGTAGCCAAATGTCGTATCAAATGTGTACCATTTTGTTCCCTGTCTGTCGTGTTGAATCGATGACAGCTATTAGAACATTCTTGCGAGCAGTCAGTAGAGAAAGTCTGGCAAATTCTACCACACATCTTTTCCGAAATGTTGGAAGGACTATTTCACTAGACAATTAGTAACAAAAATTTTCTAACAATTGAAATTGATTCAAATGATGAGAAAAGTAAAAGATGAAGTTTCTTAGCTTTTCTATCTGCATTTGTAACAAAGATATACAAATTGAATTTTTCACATGCATATAAGTTACCAGGAGATAGTTTTAACTTTTACATTGTTTGAAATGCTATTGCGATGTCAAAATAAAAATGTAGCTATTTGAATCAATCACGTACATGTTACCCAGGTACATAAAGTGTATTTTTTAAATTTTCGTTGTAGGCTCAGATAAAAAGTTTAGACAATATCATCATTTAATTTTTCTTCCAACCAGTTAAATTGTCTGCAAAAATTGTTTTACTCATTATCTACAAAACTAGGAAGTCTAATATTTCAAAATAATTCAAGCAATTTGATCCAATTGGAAAAAAGTTACTGCGTTTTAAGTGATGTTCGAATACTAAAATAACTCACTCTGTGTTGATAATAGCGCAATAATCATTTGAACGCAACAGCTTAAGTAATGTAAATGTAGATAAATTAATGTTTTCGCGCGCGCGCGTGCGCGATACACTAAACGTCAAATAGCAGAAAACGTTATCAAGAAACTAAACGGTCAGGGATTGGAGAGGAAATTGTGTTTGCAGAATTACCATCATGTACAAACATATTTGTAATAGCAGTGACGTGTAATATCGTGCCTCAAACAGTGCATCAATTTTTTATAACGGCATTGAACACTGCATCAACCATTCTTTCAGAGAAGACAAAGTGCGCTGGGAAAGTTCCTCTTCATCTAATATTCACTTAATATGCACAAAACCTCCTCGATAAAAGCTCGGCACTTCATTTCAGAAGAAAAGAAGTGACGAGATTCAGGATCGATCATGGAAACTTCACGCATTCATACTTAATGACTACCGAAGACTAACTGAAGTGCAACATTAATAAATGTATTCTATGAATTTATATCAACAGTTTCTCAACAAAATTTTTGTCGCACAAAAGAATATTAACACCAAATAGGTTTTATTCATAGCACCACATTTTTATAGAATTTGAAACGTGAAATGTGGGTAAAATTTCTTCAGACGACGATTATGTCAAGAAAGTTGTATTCTATTTTAAGAAAAATACCTGCATAATAATAATTCGAGCAATTAAACAATGGAATTATTGTAAATAACAACGTGAAAACTTTGAAATTGTAACCATAATTAAACAGGAAGCTAATCGAAATATACAGGAAACTAAGTTCATTTCTCATAAAGCTAATATACGCTGCAACAAAATATGGTTAAAATATCCTATCTGTAAAGAAAAGCATAGTTCAAATGAAATGTATTGAGCAAAAAACATATGAGCAATAAATACGTTTATTATTGAAACATTAAAATAGTGAATACGGTTATTCTTTCTCTGAACGATTTATAAATTTGTAAATAAATTTTAATTAAATTTATAAATACCTATATACGTTCGACAGTTCCATTTTATAACCAGCTATTATCTCCAAAATATCGTCACGCAGATAAACATAAATATTACTCAGCGTAAATCTTAACCGTATAGATAAATATCCATTCGAATATATTCTTAACAAATCCTACAAAAAATATGTACAAACGAAAATATAAATCCAATTCAAATATTATATCAAATATAACTCTTAACAGTAAAAATAAAGATCGATTCAAATACCTTCTTAACAAATTCCATAAAAATATATATGAACGAAAATACGAATCTGATCTCATTTTCTTCAAATTATTATAACATACGATAAACTAAATATTAATCTACAGTGAAAAATTGTTAATATCATGTTATACAATTTACATCACGCGTTATTCTCCTAGCAATATATTACAATTAAAAATACTTTTATCTTATTCGATGGAAATACGTGGACAAAATTGATCAGAGTCACGATCCTGAACGTAAATGGAAATCGTCGGAGACAGATAAACAGAAAGCAGAGCTAGTTTCCTGCAAATAAGTTAGGCAACACAATTTACACCGTAGACCCGTACAAACGCGCGGTCTGCCGTTTGTAAAATTCACGGAACATTAACTTCCCCGTTGCAATTTGTGTAACGCCGTTCTTCTTGTAATTTCTTCGGATGTGGTGGCTCGGAAAGTCGAGGCTGGTGACGCCAATAAAAGCCAAACAAACCAACGAACTGCGACTAACTGGCTGTACTACATTTTCACGTGATTTAACTTGCAGCTGATTAGCGGACCGAGTTGGTCGGATTCCAAACTTATCGATTGTAGACTCGGGGCCGAAACTTCGGCCCGACTTTCGATATTGTGCGCCGCCACAGGGATCAACCCTGATATTGCTGTTTCGATTTCTGCTGGTGAGATGCTGAACGACATTAACAGATACATTCGCAGAACACCGCCGAACGGCGAGGAACTGAAAGCACTTAAAACGTTCGCGGGCTTTAAGATTCGTCGGTGATTCGACAGCGTGTTCCATCTACACGCAGACCGAGACACAAGTATTGTATATACACGCGCGCGCGTATATATATATATATACATATACTCGGGCAGAGACAGATAGACAGACACACATACACACTCGCACACTGATTAGTCGGATTCACCGTTGAAATTGGGGCACCAGTTTCAAACTATTCGAGAAGTTCATTTAAAGTGCTGCAGGCGGAATTCTTTCGCATCCGACGAACTTTTCGTATTAACTTTTCAGAAACACCTTTAAAGTTGTTAACTGCTTAATAATCTGCTCCGTCTCAGTTTATATTGGCAAGCATTTGTCCCAGAAAAAAAAGTGAAATTTTTCACTGCTGTATGACAAATGTATCGCCAGCGACGCACAACGTTAAACGATGCACAACACATTAAAACTGTGTCTACATGTGAGCCGTTGAAAGGAGAAATGGTGTAAGTCGAAAAAGTTAATTTGTGAAAAATAAAGGATGAATGAAACGTTCTGTAGAATGCAACATATAAAATTGTTACACTTCCAAGATTCAACATAAAATGATAAAAAGAATAAAATTCTTAAATGATATAAAAGATTCAATAAACTTCTTTATAAATAATTATTTTACAACAGCGGATATATTTGCTCTTTTGTATCGTGTATGTACGTACAAGTATTATAGAAACTTCTTGGCAATCTGTATTGTCACCTTCTTCATTTTAAGCCTAAAACATACCAATGTTTTTAACCATTTTCGTTTAGAAAGACAGCCAAATTTCGAAAACTAAAAGTTTCATTTCCTAAGTGAAATCTGCAAATATTGCCTATTGATTATCGAACCGCAGAAAAGTTAAAATTTGTTCGAAAGTATTATTTTATATTTGGTAAAAGTATAGGAGCATTTATCGTTCCATTAATGTTCCATAAATTCATTACAGATACCTTAAATAACTTTTCTATCGCATTTCTGTCATTTAAGTGTGACGCCAATTTCTTACACTAAATCTTAATTAACGAATATCACAAAAATAACTCAGCGATGAAATGCAATTTTATTAAACGTTCGATCATCTTTTCGAGCGGCCACATTAATGATGTCGATAGAATATTTTCGGGCACAGAGGTAGAATTTTATATTATATTCTCATTATTTCTTGTTCGATACACGTAAAGCGAGATTTTGAATGTCTCGTACAATTGTGAAATTGATATCTTTAATGGTTTCCCGTAAAAAAATTCGCGAAAGTCGTCAATTCTTGTCCCATCGCAGTAGTGAGTCCCCTCAGGCTATAAGGATTCGAGATTTCAAGATAAGGTAAAGTTGGATAAGACGAGCTAGGCGGGTCAACTCCTGTGTCATAAAACCCGTGATATATGATCAATAAGCAATATTGTTATTATTAGGGTGAGTTGTCCCAACTTGGAATACTTCTTTCACGTACATGCTTTAGTATTTACAATGTTGACTTCTTCAGACGTCGAACTCTTTCTTTGATTCAGATATAATTTTGCAAAGGCATGCTTCTCTGCAACATCTGTGCATACTCAATCTTCGAAACAAATAACATAATCGAATATATTAATTACCGTGTGTGTATATATACCAATATACATTCTAATTTTACGAATTGAAGGTCGTTTCAAGGACATGTAAACATACGTATTTAAATGCATTTTAACATTGGCCGCAAGATGTCACATAGAAAAATATACGCTTATGTGAAAGAAACATTGGTGATCTTAATGAAATGCGATAAAAATGATCTCGGTCCAAAATAATTGTTTCACCTGCATTGGTCTTGCATTGCCATATATGTAACTTGCATAAGAAATATTTTTTATATCGTTACAAGTAGACCACCCTACATAGTAATATCAGGAGTTTACAATATTCTTATATTTATATTTATATATTTTATATATTTATATTTATATTTATATATTTTATATTTTATATTTTATATTTTATATTTTATATCTTATACTTATATATTTCTATCTCGCATTAAGTACTTATTTAGCATTATAGAAATTGATCGTATCATTTAATCGATTTCAAGACAGACATTGTGTTTGTGCTTTTGTCCTTAATTTCGTCCAGTGTTTCTACATTTTAATCGCTAGTTTACCAAATAGCGAAACGTAGAACCGTAGAACCACTATTCGTGGTAATAAATAAATTCGCTTGATAATTCCCCGCAGTAGTGTCTTTCTAACTGCAATAATTGTGAAATAGAAACTGTGAAAGTGATGTCAAAAGTGATTCCGATCGATCTGGCAGTACCGGCACACGATTCCGAAATAAACGAACTATTCATGCAGCATGAATGAAAAAGAACAAAAATTGCTGTGTACTAACTTCGTCTCTCCAAAAACAGAAAACGCGAGCCGGGGACTGTCACGATACAACAGACGATAAAATACAAGAAAATAGAACAGCATGTAAAGCTACAGTCGAGAGTAAACAACGGCGAGCCAGAATAAAAAGAATCATTGACAAGGGAAGTTATGCCTGGCAGAGGAGCGTAATGAATAATGCATATTTAGCAATGAGTTATGTTTGAAATCTGCAGAAAGTCCAGTCGAAAATATCGATTGCTGTCGATTGTTTGCACTTGCAATGCTAATAACGGAAACGATATATTGTAATCTCTGCTGTCAGAATGAGTTACTCAGAGAGTTGATAAAGTGCGTTCATTTATTTATAGTAAACTGGGCACCGTGTTCCGCCATGTCCACTGTGCAAAATGATGTATCTCAACATTTTCAGAAAATCACATTTTCACGACAGAACTTTTCTGATACGAACGGTCCCTCTTTTCTACTTCAGCTTTGCTACCGCTGTGTAAATTTTTTTTTTTGCTTTTTTGTTAACACGAAACATATATCGGATACCGTATTTCGTTTCGCTGGCTTCTACTCCGGAGTGCAACTACAATATGAAATAGTGATTTCGGAGATAAAACAAAGTCGAATATTATGGTAGAACCGTTCTGCTATTCCGGAAATAGCATGAAGGAACAAGTGCAGTATATCTTTAAACGTGAATTGTGATACGTCAATTAAAAATGCAGTTACCGTTTAGACTCCTTGCATCGTTAAAATGTCCGTTCATTTGCGCTAATTTTATTCCCCAAACGTTGCTGAATCACACATTTCAAATGCAACTACAAAATATTTAATATTATGTCACTGGTTCATAAACTAAAAGCATTCTGTGTACAGTGTCAATTTCAATTAGATAGCGTTGTAAACAGACATACTATTTTTAATGAGTAGATCGAATGCAGAACAGTAAAATTATTTAAAGAATTTTAAAATAGCATTCTACTATTTAGCAGCTCATTAAAATTTTTAACGGAAGAGAAATACATGTCTATATATCTGTTGTATATTGCAAATAAATAATAATCCTACTTATTAGAAAGGAAATAATATTTGTATTATTTCATTTCTAATTTGAATTGTATTTGTCACTCTAAATAACATCTGAAACATTTTCTATATTACTATTTATTATAAATGAATTGATATTTTTATTATTTCATGTCTAATTTGAATAGTATTTGTCACTCTAAATAACATCTGAAACATTTTCTATATTACTATTTATTAGAAATGAATTAATATTTTTATTATTTCATGTCTAATTTGAATAGTATTTGTCACTCTAAATAACATTTGAAACAATTCCAAAAGATATAAAGGATACGTAGACATTTATTTCCTTTCTTAAGAATTTTAATGAGTTGCTAAATAACACAATGTTATCTTGAAATTCCTTAAATGCTTCACCGTTCCGCATTCGATTTACTCATATTTGTCATATGCATAAGATTTGCAATCTAATAACAACGTATCTTTTAATGACGCTCTCTAATTTAACAATTGACTTGTTGACATTGTCACCTAGCATATCTTGAGACCTCTTTCTATCTTAGGCTATAGTCTGCATGCTATGATCCCCAGTTTCCCTTTGTCAGGAATGCGATCATCAAAAAACACTTGCAGAACTATGCACAACATTCTCGGTGATATCAAATAGAGATAAAATATTACAACACTTGAACTATATACATACTCTTTCTCAGAGGAAACTGGATCGTTGGTTTCGCAACTAATTTTAAGTCTCCATTCTCTTCTCGGTTGAAGGATGTAATTAGAGCGTTTCCCAAAGTTCGGTCAAATGCAAGCAGCGAAGAGAGAGGAAGAAAGACAACGAGAAATGGAGAGAGAAAGACAAATGGAGAACGTGGGGAGATGGACGAAGTGTAGAAAGCAGATGGGAAAATTATGTTGGATGTAAAGAATTTAGAGGATGATCTAACAAAATTGGCCGAAAATAAAACATGGCTCAATTTCTAAACTTTAACGAAAGTTCTAGTTAACGTTTCTCGGCGACGTATAACATCCATCAATGAATAACATTAAATTTCTGGAAAATCGAATAGTTTGCTTTACGAATTAATAAACACGCTCACTGTGAAAAATATAGTTAAACTAAACATTAAGCTAAAGAAGTAAATTTGTTAACACTTTAACTGCTATTAGTTGTAATAATATTACAAGTCCATACATAATAAAAGTAGAGAAAGAGAATTAAATAAAAATGTATTGCCTTGTTCATAATTTTAGCAAGTCGATAATAATGTAACGATATTTGTAAATTCGTCAAGTATCTTCACAATTTTCTGTTTTACCTATCCATTTTCATCATGGATCCATCTAATTCACAGTTCTATGTATTTTTGTACGAAGTAAAAATTGACCGCATTAATTGCCGTACACTGAAGCTACATCGACAATATCCTTCTTTCATTAATCGTGTTATTATTTTCTTGGCTACGAAATGATGAATTAATCTTATATTAATTGTGTTATTGAATTGGAAATAATGCGATCTACATAAAACTCCGAAAAGAAGTATTTGTTAGTTTTTTAAATGTTTTGAATGTTTTGTATTTAACCGACTCAGTTATGTCATAAACGTGATTTGTGATCACTGATCACAATTTAAAATACTTTATTAAACGATAGTTCAAACAGCGATCTTGTTCAAGTATTTCGAACTTTGAAATTTCTAATTTGAAATTCGATTTCGTACGGAGAGATAATCCCCGGTGGTGTAGCTAATAGAATGTGCTGCTCGACGAGCGGTTCATTTGAAAACTGACCGGATCTCACATGATTCAATCCAATTTGACATTAGCAGAACGACCATTTCAAGTAAACCGATTATCTTCTCGAGGTCGGAGATTCTGCATTGCTCTGAAAATGTTTTCCCCGGAAATATCTTCGGTTTCACAGCTATGCCTCTATTTCCTCAGACGAGTGACCTAATTAGACCACGTCGTGAAGTTTGTCAGAAGGCACGTGGGACTAGATCCAGGGTAGCAACGAAAGTAGGGAGAAAGACGAGGTGAGATATGACAGCTATATGGAAAATCGTTAAGCACCACCAGCCGTTTCACGATAACGATTTTCCGACGATTTTTCTCTCACGTCGTAATCGTCGTATCGTTTCCTCGGACGAGTTGTTTTTTTCTGCGCTCACCATTGTTCGCGACGCTCGATCTGTAGTGTTAAAAATTATTTATGCTGAAACTCACCAGTTTCGAAAACCATGTTTAACCAGTTTGCTGTTGCAATCTTGGTAATGAGTACGTAAGTTATTGTAATTATGCTCTATATATTTGATTTTTTTCATATTTTGTTTAAACACAACTCTTTTGTATACCATATAATTTAATAAAGAATATCTAAATATACATATAAAAGTATTAGCCTATTATTTTTAGCCATATAGTTATTTCTGACGAGTATACCCGTCGTGTCGAAATGGCAACGTTTTGTGTTCTGACGAGTTTACTTGGCAAAGACAGCTGACTAGTTAAATAAAAATTACTTTTACCATTTTATATATATATTATACTCATTATATATATATATATATATATAAAATGGTAAAAGTAATTTTTATTTAACTAGTCAGCTGTCTTTGCCAAGTAAACTCGTCAGAACACAAAACGTTGCCATTTCGACACGACGGGTATACTCGTCAGAAATAACTATATGGCTAAAAATAATAGGCTAATACTTTTATATGTATATTTAGATATTCTTTATTAAATTATATGGTATACGGGTATAGCTATGTTTTATTATCTTTCTAGATTTATAAATATCTCTCGAAGTTATTTTACAGCAGAATCGAGACATTCCTTTCGAACTAGAGTATTTTTATTCTATCTCATTGTTTCCTTGAATTTGATGTTTGATTTTCTACGAAATATTTATTTAGACTTAAACTTGTTCTGATTTATTAATTGTGGTAATATAAACGTTATAATGCATTGCAGTCTGATAACTGTGAGTTGCACTTTGGATACATCAATAGACTGCCAAAGATTAATATACAATATTCTTTCATTAGATATCATTATTTTCATGTTGTAATTTGTAAGTCGTGTCGTGAATATAGCTTTTCGCAAAACATATAAGTGACTTAGAACCATAGTAGTGTAAGTCACAATTTTCTTATTGAAAATTAAGTATTATTACTTACTAACATAGGTATTGTTTATTGGCCAAATTTATTGTTAAGATAATTTAAAGTAACTTAACCAAATTAATATATTGTAACTTTATAATTTGTTTCACTCGACTTTTTAACATTTTTAGATTACATTTTAAGACATAAATAAAAAATTTTCGGAAATGTGACTTACATTACCGTGATTTTAATCCACTCATATGTTCTGTACTAGAACAGCAAATTCTAATAGAAATACATAATACCTTATGTAATATCAAGTTTGTCTAACTGTCTTTATCAATCTTTGATTTGTCGGCTATAAATGAATAATCTGATAACAAGTATCCTTATTTTGTTCTTTCCTCTGAACTGATAGTGTTGCAACGGATCAAATGTTTTCGAGCGTTAGTGTAACTTCCAATATAAAATCAATTCTCCAATTTTCGGATTACCTGCGTCCACGAAGCACGGTTTTTCTTCGTAGTGCAGTTTTCCCCAGACATTATAGGCAAGAGAAATCAAACAAAGAAAAGAAGTTCTTTCCCAAATACGGAAGAACTTCGGATACACTACAAGAAAAATGGTCCACATAGAAACTTCTTCCGTTCCTAAATGATTTCGGATTACATCACTTATAACACTTACTTACGTAACAAGTTATATACAATTATTTAAAGTAATTATCAAAAACGAACGAAATATATGTGACTGCAAAAATAATATAATATAATAAAGAAAAATACGAGAAAGTAATGCTGCCAAGAATTTTGTAAAATACACAGTAGTATTTTCTACAAGATATCAATTTCATTGCCGTAGATAAGCTTCCCGATTTATCCAGTCTCCATTTCAACCGGCCACATTTTTGTTGAGATTTTCTTTCGAAGATTGGATTTCCAGTCTCCCTAAGAAAGAAAACATTGCACTAAGACCATCCCGCAATTTTGTCGACTTTAAGCACACAACTACGATATATATCATATATCGTAAATCGTAAACGAAATTATTTCAGTCAAATCATTATCGTTTTATGTGTCCATAAATATGAATATTGTCATTGGTGCATCTCTGACGTGTCTAGAAGATGTACATCAACAAATGTGTTGGAAAAATTACTAAATAAAATTGTAAATGATCCAAGGCACATTATAATAAAAAAAAAAGATTTCAGACGCAACTGCCATCTTCCCCAAAGGTGCGTAGCATTAATTATAATTTCCTGCTAATTATAATCCTAAGCATATTATTTATACTATAAAATATTTTCACACTCAAATTTCATTTAATTGACACAAGACCTCTATTACAATCAGTTAAATCAAATTTTTATTACAATCAATCCTAGTCAAATATGTATAAAATTTAACTAAATTGTGCAATTGTATCGGATTCTATTAAAATTGAAATTTCATCCAATAGAACAAAGCTAAGCTGTAATGTCAAAATATTCTTACTCACTGAAACATGCTAAATTTAGTTTGCCGAAATCAAACTCGGGTTTATTCCCTACCGAAATCCGGTCAAATAAATGACAAATAAAAAGGAGGTAATTTGAGACTCTTCCAAAGTAAATTCGTTGAGCATACAGAAGGGTTTCCACGTGTTCCCTAATATTCCACGAAGAGTAACACGTTCACCGTGTGTGTGTGTGTGTGTGTGTTCCGTAAAAGTCGAACACTAATAAGGGCAGGATGCTATTAACCTTCGGCAAATATGGGCCGAGGAATATTCATATATATTAAATGCAATGTAAAGTCTTGGCAGCGTGTCTGACTCGACATTATGTGACAAGGGGTTAATAGGCTTGCGTTAGGCAAAGTGTTGACAGAGGAACGTTCGCCGGTCCCCGGAGTACACGGAATTCGCCAGATTGTTCTTAATATATGCGTGGCCTGGCACACACGTAGATAGATATAGGACCGTTCATGAAAACGATCGTTTTATCATTGGTTCTTGATAATCCCACGCATGCATATTCATTTCAAATCGGTTTAATTATGCTTAACGAGAGCTGGCGTGACCGTTAACTGATCGTTTCCAATTCAAATTGTTGTTGTTTCGTCGCAAAATTTTCTGCTTACCGATTCGCCGAGCGACCAGGCGAGCGACGACGTGGCGTGTCGCCGCAACAAAAACGCAACGTGAACTCATTTTATTACCGTCGAAAATGAATCGTTGTCATCCCATGCGAAATTCTGTCGAAGATAAATTCTCTGGATGTTATCTGGCCAGCGAGATTGTCCGGATAACCGTGTTATTGGACAAGATAATGGAAAGGAGGGTCGAATCGAATGTAGACAACAGACGACTCGATCGAAATTCTATAATGGTATTCTACTAATGAAAAATCAACCAATTCGGGGCACCGTTCCCGTCTCCATATGCGGAATCCCCAAATCCGATGGAGGACAGTCGAACAGCTGCTTCGATTTGTTTAGTTAATGGTAATCAATGGGATTAGTTCTGTAATGGGTTAATCGATAACTGAGCGAATAATTCGATCAGTCCGGAGAGGACCATTGTGGACTTTGGGTTTCCTCTGATCGCGCAACGTTTTCAATAACCGGAGCTGCTTAAGGTTTTAGCGAGATAACATTATCGGTAACACGTCCGGAATCGATTAACAGAAAAATCAAGACTGTCCGGATTATATTTGACCACTGTAATTGGAATCGAGAATGTAAACCGGACATTCGCGGCTCTCACGTTTTACTCGCGAGAAGAACGATTAATATGCGTTACACGGATGGTAACTTGTATTATTGTCACGAATAGAATTCTCTGTGTACAAAGACTGTGTCTATTTAGAGAATTGTCTACCGACTAGAATGGAAGATCGAATTTCTTCAACCAATATAACCTTTGTCAATTGTCACCCCGGTGAATATGAAACTATTTTCTCAAATAATTCCGCAAATTAAAAATGAATAGGCGATATTGCAACGAATATTTAATTTTATTCTCCAGTATCATTCAGTTTTTGAAGATTCCTTATATTTAAGTACATTACGTTTTACAGAAAATCCTGTTTTCATTTACACGAGGTAAAAATTTCACGTAAGTAGAAGTTCTTTTAAGCAGAAAACGTGCTTGAAATTTTAAATTAAAAGTGGTGATCTCTAGCCTTTGCAGTTTCTTGTTCAAACGAACCTCGTTTCCAGACGATCGTGATTTTCCTGCTCCGAAAGAGCATACAGATGGGTGAAGCTGTAGGTGCACAATTTTTCAAAATTACGCAACGAAACGCTCCAAGTGTGCTGCTAAAATTGCTCGTCCTGCGAGCCTATCTCTACAAATTACAATTTCATTCGCGAGAAAAGTTCTCAGACGCAACCCCCGTCATCCCCGAAGGTGCGTGGCATTAATTATCATTTCCATCTAATTAGAATAGCATTAACGCAGTCTCGGTTTCGCGCGTAAATAATGTTCTTAGCCTCCCCGGCGAGGCACGTTGTACACATCGAAGTAATTGTGCGCCGACTGTTGTACGTGCGCACGGAAAAGGAAAAAAGGAAGAGCGAAATGGTGGCCGGTAAAACCGCTGAGTAACTCAGAGCCAATATGAAGCACGTCAAAGTGAAATTGAGCCCGGCACGTAGAGATTGGTTGTTTCGCACCTTCAGTTTGCAGCGCGCCGCTGTTTCACCCTAACGAATACGTGGATAACGTTTCTCATATTGTGCCGGGTTACGTTCTGTATCCCGCAATACAGCTGTCTGCTCGTTCCCTTCACGAAAGTATCAAACTACCTAATGGGTTCCCTAATTCTCGCGCAACAACGAACGACATACTACAACTCAGACTTGGGCGATAATCGATTATTTTGTGACTACAGTAAATTCTCCCTAATTTTCCTCCAGCTTGGAAACGAAAATGGACAACTTCAGAAGAGGAGATACTATCATTCGAGTCTTGCACGACGTTTTTATAATTATATAATTATAATAATTACCACGTTTTAAAATTATATTATATATAATTATGATAATTACCACGTTTTATAATTATATTGTATATAATTATGATAATTACCACGTTTTATAATTATATTATATATAATTATGATAATTACCACGTTTTATAATTACATTTTATATATAATTATGATATTTACCACGTTTTGTAATTATATATAATATAATTATTGTATAATTGTCAACGATTATAAAAACGAGGTGCAAGGCTCGAATAATCGTATCTCGACTTTCTAAATTGCCCACTTTTGTTTACAAGCTGAGGGAAAATTGGGAAGAATTTCCTGTACTTCCGTAATCGATGTACCAAACCAGTCAAAATGGCTGGTTTCTGATTTCTTCTTTCACAATTCCTGATATCATAAAAATGTTTCGATGAGAAATTTTTACACAATTTTCTTGAATCAACCGTATATTATAATAGAAACTCTACGAGAAGTTTAAATAAATACAATCTTGTCATTGTTATGAACTAATATAAATTAGTTGCATTCAGGTTTCGGCGAATTGAATCTAATATTCAAGTTATTAAAACGATTAAGAGGAGTGATAATTTGAAAAACACTGTGAATTTCACGGAAGGACTTACAATTATTTTATAATTTCCTTAAATAATGTTCGGTAAGAATTTGGAAGCTAATAGTAACAGATAATATCCAACATATATACACGTCATGACAATCTTGCATTTCCTAAATAATCCGGTTTAAAGCATTAATGGATAAATAAATAAATATTTGCAATAATTAGTTGTAATGGTTCGTCGATGAAAGTAGCAACGATACATTTCTGTTTCAGCGGACTGAACGAGAGAGAGGTAGCTTCTAGATTCAAGAAACGCGTGGGACGAGGTTAATAAACTTGTCAGAGTTAATTGTTATGGTTGCGTGAAATTGGTAGGTCGGTGCCCGTGTCAAGCGATTAAATGGCCCGCGATAGAATTACACGTCGGAGTGAGGCAGCACATGATTATTATTTAAGAATCACATTATCGCAAATTCGCCGGCGAACGGGGTGAAATTTTGCGCCTTCAGTTTACAATACGTCACTGGCTTTTGATCAGACCACGAACTCGTGGCGTAACTCAATTCTCGTTGAGAGCTAGTTAATA